>NW_008481926.1:23451-29629 GCF_000524495.1 Plasmodium inui San Antonio 1
TTGTCCATATGCAAGTATTTCTGCTTCTATTGTATTACTCCAGCAATAATACATTCGACACATCTATAGCGCCTGCACCTGGGGGTGATTAATGGCTTGCTGTTTTCTTTAGAATGTAGCCCTCAATTCTTCACATAATACTATTTCATAGAGATCTATACTAATCAATGACTGTTGTCGCCCAAAGAATAGGAACCGAAATTTGGAACCCATAGCCCGCAATTCACACACTTTTGCATTTTCGATGGGCATATTGTAGGAAAATCCTTATCTTTCAAAGGACGGTTTTTGAGAATATCCGTATCCTTCTTACAATACTATATTTTGAATATCATTGCACTCCACAGAATGCCACTTCTCATTTTCCCTGCTCTCTAGATATCATATGAGTGCAGGCACAATAATTTCTTTCAAATAAATGTGTTACAAGCTCTGTGTTAGTTGTAAAATATTTTCCCTTCCTTACAATAACAACATAACCGGTAAACCTATACAATAATATTCCCGATACAGCTCTATTCTTTATTCGTATTGACATTTTAGACACATATATACAGTTCATATTATGCTATGCTTTATATATTAATGGTACACTATGTATATCTCTCTACCTGATACAAGTGTTTTATTCATACAATATCATTGTAGGCATCGACGACGGATAAGGATAACGATATGGCATGCATGTTCATACACTTTAAATCATAGTACCCCTGGTACAGTAGTATTCACTTTACAATGTTATGCTTAATATATTGATACTCCGCAAACATCGCCACTATTCAGATAATAGTACTCTGGGAATGTTACCATTGGGAGCGAATAAGTAATTCTTAGACAATACTGCTTCACGCATATGTGTACACTTGCTCGAGCGGTACTCTCCCAATCATACAGTTCCACACATTATACGGCTGTTAATATAATAACACTCCAGGGAGTGCTATGAATTCCGGAATATGGTGCTTTCCCTATAATAGAAGCCTAAACGGTAGCCCATGAAGTTCCAAGGTTTTCAATAACTCTGGTCTTTCGATCTCCGGAGTCCTAGCACAGTTGTGCATTCCAGGAAATCACACTAGGGAGATATGAGTACACTCAGAAGACTGCGCCGCAGATCATCTGTATGTTTTATACAATTATGCCCCTAAATGGAAAGTACTTTGCAGATATCAGTATAGATCAACCATTAATACATTCATATAACAGTACTACGGGAATTTTTGCAATCCTTAACAATCAAAATCCGGACACATTAATACTTTGTTGGCATCCCTGCTTGTGGAATATCTATGTACTTCATAGAATATTGGCCTACGAATAATTACACTCCTGGAACATCAGTATTTTCCACACAATAATACGGTTAACATTATACTAGTCATGGCATAGTTGTACTGTTTACTTAATATGATTCGAGGCAACCTTAGGAATTTCGGGAATCTTGCAATTGATATCATCCAGCCATTAAACCAACATGACGACCCTTCAAATAATGTTATTCCAAGGACAGCTGTACTCATCAGGAGAAACTATTCTGTACATAACATCAGTGTTCTTCAAGTAATCGTGCAATTCACCCATTCATGTGTCCCAGACAACTGTACCCTCCATACGGAGGTACTACGGCAACTTCCACACGTTTCGTAACGGTTGGCCCCCCTCATACGGCACAGAGCTAGGTCATGAATTCTGCACCTCTCTTTACTTAATAATACCGGCTTAACTTCGGCACTCATCAAATGGCATCGTACAAGCCATATTAGGCATCTTTAGATATGAGTACTATAGATACCTCTGTAGTGTCCCCATAATAATACTCCAAGTCATAAATACTCATTCAGCAAATATTCTATTCAGATAAGAGTATTATCCACACAACACTACTGTAAACAGGCCGGTACTTCTTGTATTATCGTACTCTAGCAAAGAATCCTACTCCAAGGGTAATCTTACTCATAAAGGCAAAACACTTCACACATCACGCTTCTTTCTGTATAATAGCACTCCAGGTGATCCATATAGCTTCACTACTAGTATCTTTATAGAATAGTAGTATGAGGACTTCTACACCCGTCATCATTGAGAAAGTACAGACAATGGTACTCCCTAAACAATAGTTATACTGGAATATCCATGGACTTCACAGAATAGGGCCGTCCATGTAATGAAAGCATAAACCATAAATCTTTCACATACACTAGTACATGCACCACTATACTCGTCACATAATAGTAGTACACTTATATCCGCGCACATTACTGGGAATGGAAATCCACAACAGTATTGTACAGATAATGGTACCCCAAGTGTATATCCTTTGTTCAAATACCAATAGAATAAGGGTGTTACTACTCTCGACATATAAGTATTACGAATACATGGATATCCTTTATATAAAGTGAAACTGGAGGATATCCCTACCCCTTACACAGATTTGTCCTTCAGAAGACAGCCCTCCAGGCGTAATGGAACCCTTCATATAACACTCCCCTAGAACATCATTACATTTCACATAATACTGCATTCAGCATCTCAGTGGACTCAACAGAATGGAACTCTCCATATACTCCTGCTCTTCACATGGAATGAACACTGGTATATTCGTGCTGTCTAAATAAAGGTGCTCTAGGCCGTCTGGACGGTGCAGACGATTCAATTGTCCGTACATTACTTGTATAATTTCTGAACGCTCATATAATACTATTGCGGATATAGCTGTATACTTCACAACCATGGACACCTGCGATATATTCCAGTGGCTTATACACTTCTCCTCCTTATATAATACTACAGCACGTATATCTTTGAACTTCATCCAATGATTTCATTCATATAATACTATTCTTGAGACACACATACAGGGTTGAAATAATGGTATCCCCTTTATTTCAATACTATTTAAATCATAGTACGGCGGCCACATTAGTATTCATCCCAACAATGTCATTCCTGGCATATCAATAATTCACAAACAGTAGGAATATTTACAGGATTCTACTGTGAGAATATCAGCATTCAAAGTTAAGATGTTATTATCGCAAATGGGTAATTTAGGGACATCAGTACACTTGGTAGGACGGTGCTGCCAGAATCATGGATCTGTACGCATTTCACCGCTCGTAATATAATTATACTTCATGGATTGCTACTAGTCTGAGACAGCAATGTTTTTCGTATAATACAAACGGAAATCCTGCCCCTCGATTTTCAGACCCTTCAAATAATTGTACTTCTGGCACGTCTATAATCTGTGCCCCACTGTGTTTCCTAAATGACGCTATTACCCACATATGAGTATACTCACAAGATACGGTTGAAGATTATGCATACTTCTAACCGAGGTATTCTACTGAGACATCAATGCACAACAGATATTACCACAGCTCAACCATTAGTACATTCATATAACAGCACTACGAAAACTTCCGTAATCATCCCCATTCAAAATCCATACACATCCGTACTGTACACGCGTGAATCCTGCTTCAATATCCATACACTCGACGGAATAGTGCTTCCCATATAATGAAACGCTTGAAATATCAATATTCCACACACAAAAGTAGGGTTTACATCTTAGTACGCTTCCTACCATAGTACTATGGAAATGATGGTGTTGCTGGCATCCGTTAGGGGATGTATCATCCCGCACTTCATATAATTGGGCCATTAAACATAAATCCAGGCCCTTCACATAATGCCACTTCAAAGACAGGCATGCTCATCTATGGACACCATTCCCCATATATCCGTAATACTCCTCAAATGATACAACACTGAACAGGTCCACGTTGTTGATATCATAGTACCCTTCATATGAAACTATTACGGGAACGGTCATACCCTCCATGGTGTAATTGTCTGAATAGGATAAAGCTTGATATCATATATCTTATCGGCTTCAACATAAATTACTTGAAAGTACTATCGTAAGTTTCTGATGCTCCGAATAAGGATGTACCGGGAATATTACCACCTTCCAGCTAAGAGTACGGCCTATATCTATGTACTCTTCACAGAATGATACTTCAAGTCATTGATATTTCCCATACATCTGTGCCCTTCAAATGAATGTATTAACCAGACGAGAGTATTGTCAGCATAACAATATTACCTGTACACGCGTACTCTCTAAAGGAGAGTAACACAGATATAGTCCTACTAATAAAAGCACATAACTTCAGATCGGATGGTAGCCGTAGAACAATAGTACTCCTGGAAGATCAATAGCGGAGACAAAGAAGTACTCCTAACATAATCATACTCTCGGAGTAGAAATACTCTTTAAGTAATAGTATTACAGATGGGCCCTAGGAGTTCGGCAATCCTGCACGTGATGTGATGAAGTCATTAGACTTACATCAAGACACTTGACATCTTGATAATCCAAGGATAAGCTTATTTCTCGAGGGACACCGCTTCGCACATAACAGTAGTCTTCTTAAATTAACAGTGTTCTTCACACATTGGCAGACTCGACACAGAAGTATCCTTCACAAAAAGATAATACTGGAGCTTGTTCATACTTCATAAGATAGCTTTCCCCAAATGGTAAAAGGTTACGCTACATACATCCTATCATCCGAATACATCACTTAATACGAATGTCTCGACTTCGCCCCCCTCCATACACAAGTGTACCAAGCACATCAGCTATCCCCCAATATGAGTACTATACATACGTTTGTAGTTGTCTCACATTTCCACTGCCAATCATGAATACTCCCTAAGAGACAGTGCTATTCGAATAGAGGCTTTATCAACACAACAATATCATTAACATCCCGGTACTCCTCGAAGAGACATACTTTTCCATAACAGACTAATTCCAATATAATAATATTCATTATGGGACATCCCACAGCACATAATCGTGGCCCGTAGTATGATAACACTAGACGTGATCAAGATAGCTGAACTAATACGAGGTTGACATAACAATACAAGGGCAATTTTGGGATTCCTCACCATTGAGAATCCAAACACGTCAATATTGTTTAGGCGAAAATTCTGGAATACCCATGCACTTCACATAACAGTATTACACCTACATCCGGGCGTTGCATTAGCGTTAGAAACGCACACCAGTATTTTGCGAAGAAGAGTACCCCAGGGGGTTAGGTGCACCTCATGTAAAGAAACCATAAGCATGTCAGTACTATGCACGTATGAGTATTACAGATAGGTCAATAGGCTTCATACAATAACACTCCAGGAAAATCCTTACCCCTGACCCAAGTCTCTTGTCCAATTAACAGTGTTATCCAGGTAACATCGCTATTTACCTAATAGTACCGGATGGACATTATCACTTCTAAAGGAATAATACACCAGGGATAAATGTGTTCTTTTACACATCGATATATTATTCCTGCTTGGTCATACTACTTCATCTGTATAGTCATGATATTTACACTTCAAATAGGTGGCCATTCTCATAATAGCCAAGGAGAGGACAAATCTTCATAATGCAGCCACATAAGAGAAAAATAACAACGCTGCTGAAGATATTAGGAGACAGGGGATTGTGATAAAAAAGAATAACATATAATAAATACAGCATATCCACAGGGATAGACCCAGAAGGGCATCTTCACGATAATGCCAGAAGAGGAAACCTTTTCAGAATGATCGGGGCAAAGGGACATGTTCAAAATGACCGCACAAAAGGAGATCATGAAGATACCAGAAGAAGAGAGCATCCTCATAGAAAAAATAAGGAACAGGACACCAGTTTAACCATGCCGCAGGAAAAGGGCATCTTCATAGAGGAGATCGCACAAGAGAGGACATCTTCAGAAGACCGCGAAAAAGGTTACATCATCGTAGAGAAGATGAGACACAGAAAAACATCTTCACGATCCCGCGGAAGAAGGGAGCATCCATATAAAACAAATGACACAAAACGATATATTGAGACTGCCGCCGGAAGATAGCATCCTAAGTATGCCGCCGAAGAGAAATATCTTCATGAAAAGAAGGCCTCGCGAGAAGATCTTGGCGGTAGCATAGTAAAAGGAAGAGGCATCTTTAAAAAGCAGCGAAGGAGAAGAATATCATGAATATAACGCGGTAAGGAAATTTTTCCTAAGGAAGATGCCACACGAAGAAGAATTCCCATAATGACATGGATCAAGAAACCTCATCGGAACACCCGAAGAAGAAACTATCGTCA
>NW_008481926.1:30689-31423 GCF_000524495.1 Plasmodium inui San Antonio 1
TACGTAGTATGGAACAGCGTCCGCCAAAAATTAGCCCAGAGGAAATCACCTTCGCAACAGACGGCACATGAAGGCACATTTGCAGAATTACGCCAAATGGAGGGGCAGCAGCGCGAATTATATTGTGCCGTCATTTTATGTTCTGTTTTAAAGAATTTTCTGCAAATCACATCCCCATCAGACTCGTTCGTCAATTTGGACTATCATGTTTTGAACTGGGAGTTCCCAGTATGGATAACTCGGCCTCAATTGTGATATATATACAGATGCGCGTATTCTGTTATAATTTCAAATTTATTCGTGCATTTTTGCAGCGCGGAACTCATCTTATGCCATAAGATATGGAATCAATCACTCCGCGAGAGCGACAGAATTTGATGGTGAGGGATGAATTGACTCGGCATCATTATCTATGGTCAGTCTTAGTGCGTCTACTCTCGATATTGGCTTTCTGGCTTCATGATATTTTTTTTTTATGGTACTTGGCAAAGCGTATGAAATAAATTTTAATATATCCAACCAATCATATAACTCCTGTGACTGTTTTTATTTCTCTTGTATTAGTGTATGTATTCCTCACATTCCTGTAACCCATTATTCTGATTCTCCCAGCAATAATGTGGAATATCTTTCGTCTATCCATTCATGCAATTTTTGGGTGTGTGTGTGCTTCCTTTATATTTCTACATTATTATGCAATCCGTGCCTCGGATAACTTGCGCATTAAAAATGTC
>NW_008481927.1:0-2389 GCF_000524495.1 Plasmodium inui San Antonio 1
AAGCAATAACAACGTTTCTGAGTCATAAGTCACAGGTAGTCAAAAACCCGTGAGAAATTGCAATTGAGAGTATAAAAAATCAGGATAAAAAATATCAATCAGGACCAGATCCCAATAGAACTTAAACCGTAAAATGTAAATCAAACCAAATGGAGCACGTCCCTACGACTTATCAGCAGTTGCCACTCCAGTGAACAATGAGCCTGTCATCTAAATCTCCAAGCGGTAACTTGCAACGCCAAAACTAAAAAATAATAGCTGCCATGTTAACTCTAGCATATAACCACTAGGAGTGAAGACTGAGAATCAATCATACGAAGAAGAAAAGAATCGTGGACCCCCCCCAGAAGAAACGAGTCCTAAAAAATAAGACATGCAAGTCCCAAGCCCCCAAACATCCAACGAGAAGGGACTGAGCTATAACAGCAGAGGAGTAAGGAGGCTCAGTAGATGCTAGGGACTAGAGGATCAATGGAGAAAACTAGGAAGTTGCCCCTAAAGAAAGTACCAAACGTGACTTAACAATAAGGGCAAAAAATCTCCCAGAAAAGAGTGAGCAATAAACAACAACAACTAAACATTGAAAGCGACTCCAAAACCACACCTCTCTATAGCTTCGATCTGGAGCCATAGAACATCTCCGTCGATCAAACAAAAATGAAGCAGGGAGCTGCCACCTTATCCCCTAATAAACAAAACCATAATCTCTGGAATAATAACAGATGTGTCAAAACCCCGTAAAACCAAGGACCTAACAAGTGGAACATGGCTAATGAAGAGTGACACCTCCCCAATATCAACCGGTTGCCAAAAATCGAGAATAAACACTAGAGAGTCAAGGATCCATCCCAACCGCCAAGAAATCAAGAACCCAATCCTAGAAGGCTGGACTCCAACCTCAGGGACCATCCCACAGCCTCTAGAGGTAGCCAAAAGCAGCCAGACGATTGAAAAATCGAAGCAAATCAATTATCAATCACCTCAGCCAAACAAAGACTCACGGAATGAAATAAAGACTAAGATCGAGCATAGGAGGGAACAGAATCATAACAAATCAGAAATCTTGATTAGGAAGTCCAGAGGAAATAGAAGCAACTAAGGAATCCCAAGGGACAAATAAATGACAACTCATCCCAACGGCAAAAGGAATCCTAAGCCGTACAAAAGGAACCTTAACCCTGGAGTCTGAGCCGTAATCACAACCCCAACAAGCCTGAACGATAGAGAAGAAAGAGTCCCTCCTCTCCACCAAATCCTACAGACGAAAGAATAATGCCTAACCACTAACCGCTGAGACTGAACAGCAGCCCCTCAACCCTAACTACTGAGGCCGACAAAGCAGCCGTGGAGTCACCCACCATGGAAGGAGGAGATGGAAGTCAACCCTGAGAAATGGAGGAGGAGAGGAAAATCCTAAACAGAATACCAGGACAGTGAAATCACAGCTGTAAATCGTGCGACCTGAAACCTGATCCTTGGCACAACGCAACTGAAGGCCATGCTAGAACCATAGCACTGAACACTGAACAGTAAGAAATCATCCATCAATCAGAACCCCTGAGCCATGAGAACTAAATCTAAGCCTAGACATCAATACTCCACAGCCTGGGCCCAAACCCCTGAATTTTGCAGCGTAGTACCTGAACCCCACATCCTGAATCCTGACCCCTGAATCTAAACACTGATAACTAGTGTCATCGCACATGAGTCCAGACACATAAACTCCTGAAACCTAAGGAATAACAACAGGAACAGGCGACAAAACCCCTAAATCATAGAACCTAACCCCTACTCAGATAATCGCCGAGGACTAAAACTCAAGACACAGTCCTAATAGCTGGGAGAATGCAGCGTAATTCTTGAAGCCTAAAGGCTAAACAAAAATCCCACGAAACTGAACCTCAAAGACTGACGCATGAGTCGTCAAATCCAGACCCTGGGACATGAAACGTAACCCTTACACCTGAACCCTAAACCCTGAAGCATACACAGGAGTACCACGTACCTAAGCGTTACCCAATCGGCACAGACCCGCCAACTGTGAACCCTGACCCCTGCAAGCAGACATCTAAAACTAATCCCGGAAACGTGAACCCTAGCTGATAAACCCTGAACCCTAACCAATAAAGCGGAGATTCTAGGACCTCAACCATAAGGCCTAAACCTTGGACGCTGTAGCCTAAAGCCTGAAGGATAAACCCTAATCACTAGAATCTAAAACCAAAAGGCTGAAAGCTACAGCTCAACCTTGATCCCTCGAAGCCTAGACGTGAATCCTAAGGATGACCCAACACCCCGACAAATAAACTTTGAAACCTAACCCTGAAACCTAAACCCTGAAAAATGAGGCCTAGTTGGAAAACTCTGATTAACCCAAGCTGAACCCTAA
>NW_008481927.1:3269-11490 GCF_000524495.1 Plasmodium inui San Antonio 1
TAAGCATACAAATATAGCCTCAGTCAGGAACCCTAACGCTAAATCCAATGGATAACTCCTGATTTCGGGACCCATAAACTCTAAACAATGACGGCTTAATCACTAAGCCTAACCCCCAACCCCTTATTCCCGAACCCTGGACTCACGAAGGATAAAGTCTAAAGCCGAAGTCTACCTGTGCTTCCGGGACCCTAAACCCCAAGCGTTAAAGCGTCACACATATACCTAATCGTTAAGGAGCAAATTTTACAGCTGCTTCCTGGAAATTCTTATGTCAGAATCCTTCCCCGGGAAGGTGGAGACGCTGAAGGCTAAAATTCAGGCGCCAGACTTGACCGACCTACCCTTTGACAAGAATCCATTTAAGTTGACCTTTAAAGTCTACACGGCCAACTCAAAGGAGGAACCATAAAAGTTAACCCTCGGTCCTCGAAGGCAATCTGGCCCACTTGGAATCGGAAACCAGGACCGAATTTCCGATTTCTTAAGAGTCTCCTTCAATCGTATTGCGTCCCCTTCAAACGAAATTAACCAGACTATAGTCCCCTGAGGATATCGCAGACGCACTACGCTTCGCCAGGTTTCTTTGTCTTCCAGGGACTCCACCTCACCGGCCCCTGATGATTTTACGGGTGGGAGATCCCTTCATTCCTAAGCTTATCCCACTATTAACCCATGTCAACCTTTGATCCCCTAGCTCCTGTCCACTTTGCCCTCAGTTGCCCCCCAACCGAGGACGCGTTTTGGTTTAATTGTTTCCCTCGCCTCTTGGTTCTTCTTCTGTGTCAGCTAAAGTATTCCCTGAACTTGGATACTTTACCAGGATTTTGATTCGGGAGGATTTTGGTTCCGGGTTCCTGCGCTTTCCATATCTTATTCTCCAGGCTCCATACATACTTAAACTTCCCAGAATTAGTGCCGTAATAACGCCCCCAATCACCTTTGGGGAGCTGTTAAATACTTCAGCAGTCAGTTTCTGGTGGCTTGTTCGATTTCTGCCTTCTGTCTCTGAGACGGCCTTCGGGAGTTGTGGGGGTTCGATTTGACTCATTACAGGTCCACTGCTAACTCTACTGCTCAGCTGGTCCCTTGGGTCCCCGACTCTTGGGGGGGAAGATGCTGAATTCAGGCCCATCAACCCCTCTGAGTCGTTCTTGAAGCTTTTTCCAGGGGGGTCATCCCTGGATCCGTTTTCTCCTCTTTCAGTTGTTTTTTGTTCCTTTGGGATATCTTGAGGCATCGACTTCTGGTTGGAGGCTGTGGTTTGCTGATTAGATATTGTCCGATGTGATTGAGCCTGAATAGATGTTCCTTGGGGTTGAGTTTCTCTCTCCCCTCCGGGGGACTGTTTTCTTGTATCGGGGGGCGTGTGGGTCTGAGAGTTATTTTTTCGACTGATGGTTTTCCCCCGATACAACAAATAGCTGGTGTTTATCTGGCGCTGATTTAGTTGTGAACTACAGTTCAGATTTTTCTCGTTTAATAAACAATATAAGTTCCCTTGTGGCAGGAAGTCCCCGGGTGTTGGAGCTATCCATGGTGTTAAATGATATGGTCCACAGGTGGGACATAATTCTCTTAAGGCGCCATAAATGCTCAAGACTAAACTAATCTTGCTTTGTTCCGCCTCCCTCTTCCTTTCTTCGCCTGGTGTGTCTGGACAATCTGTTAGAGGGGGGCTTGGGGCTGTAGTTAACCACGGCGCCCAGTCAGACTCCCCTACTCGCAGCTCGCGTAATACATCTCGACATGGATCAGGAGTGTCCATCCCTTTGTTGTTATTGTTCTCGGTCGGCTGAGCTAATCTGGCTATTATGCACGTCAGGGCTCCTAAGATGGCCCTTGAGCCCTCTGTTTCGGGCCAACAACGTCGGCATAAAAGATCTTTCCAGTTTGGGGCCTTATCATAACGTAGTCCTTCCTGATTTGTGTCTTTTTGACGACATGCATACCTTAACTCCTTCACATTTTGTATCTTATCCAATACGTCGGTGACTAACTTTTCCCATGTATTGATATTCATACTCCTTGTTCTCCCTCCGCATCCCTTTATTGGGTCCTGCCGTCGGAGGTTCAGATATTGTTTGGCTAGTTGAGAGGCGGAATCACCTGTGTTGTACTCATCCAACCATCCTATCCAGAGTGTTTCCTTTGGATGTTGTTCCCTTGTTCCTGCCTCGGATTCGTCTGTGTATTGTCTGCATACTCTTTCGATACTTTCCACCGTTGACCCTAACCAGGTGTTGTCTCTCCAATTACAGAGGTTCAGTGACATCTCTTCTTAATTTGCGGATTCCTTCGTCTTCCTTTGATCATATCACCTTAGTTGTTCACCGTATCTTCTCCTGCCTTTATTCGTCCTAATTCTTCGTTCCCCATTGGCCCCCTGTTCGCTTACCTGGGGTTGGGCTTCTTTCGGAGTCTTTCCTTTGTTCGGGTTGGGAAGCCTACACTCGTTTTCAGTTCTGATCTTGAATTGGTTTCGACGGGTGGCCTCCTTTCCTCGAAGAGTTACGGTTATCCTTTTTCTCTCGTAGGGAGGGTTCGTCCTCGGCTTCCTCCTCCTGGTCGGGCCCTTTCCCTCCCGTCTTGTCTCGTCTCTCCCTATCTCCCACTTGTTTAGGCTTTACGGCTCTTCCTTCTTGTGTTCTCCTATCGGTCATACTCTTATCCCGTTCCCCCCCCTTCTCCTCTGGGATGATTCCTGATATTGATCTGTCAGAGAATTCTCTCTGCAAATGCCCCCTCCCCCCGCTTCGGGATGTGGACTTAATCCTTCCGCCTCTAGAATAGCTACCTTTTGCAATCCTTGGGTCCTGTTTGGAGTCCCTTGCGACTTTTGACTTAACCCTGCTGGCTATTCTTCCGGCTCTGTCGTGTTCGTTCTGTCATTCGACTTCCGTTGCTTTCAGTGGCCCTTAGGTTCCTTTTCTTGGAGTCGTGATTGTGATCCGCGTCTCTGTCTCCTGATTTATCTTGCTCGCGAGTTGGGGATTCCGTTTGTCCGTCCCTGATACCCTTTCCTTTTATGTCTGTCCTTGTTCTTGATTGAGTTATCTGCTTAAAGGAAATATACAGTTTCTTGTTGTTTTTTCTTAGTTCGATGCTTTAAAGCACGTGAACTCCCCCGTGGCTTCTTTTGGTGCTGCTTCTCTATACTGCTCCTGGTGGCTGTGTCCTTTCTCCTGTTCCGCTTTCGTTATGTCCTCCAGTTGCTTCCCTCGTTATCTCTTTTGACTCTTCCCATCCGACGCTTGTCTTTCAGGATCCTCCTTTGGCTGGTGTCTCCTTTCGGTGTTCTTCCCTGCCTCTATATGCCTTCAGATCAGTGCCCTTCGGCTTCTCACCTCTTAGATTGTTATAACTTTCATCCATTCATCTCTACGCCCTCGTTCTTACTGCTTAATTCGGGGGGGTTAGCTTCAGCTGGTTACCCTCTCTTCTGTTGTGTTATGGATGAGGACTCTCGCCTTGGGCTTAATTTCACTGGCTCTGATCAGAATTATTGGTCCTTAGGGCCCCTTGTCCTTTTCTATTGCCCTTTCTTCTTCCAACTGACTCTTTCATTTTCTTCTTCCTTCTGTCTTGAAACCTAGCCGAAACTCCTCCGTCCTGAGTCATGGGGGCCCTTTAGCTTTAGTCACTTCCCCTCCTGGGGGCCTTGCTTGTTTTTTCTCCCCCTTCCTCTCTTAGATGTCTCGTCAGAGGAGACTTCTTATTCCTGCTGGTTTCGTCTTGTTATATCTGGGGTTGGCCGCTACCTTCTGTGTCTTGCTTTGAAATTAGCTCCTCACCTGTCCAGTCAGAGAGTTCTAAACGATCTCCTCTATTCGGTAGGGTCCTGTAGTTCGGGTTTCTGGTTTATTTCCTTTCTGGAGTGGACACTGGTATGTGTCTGGGTTCTTTATTTGTTTTGCCCTCTTAGCTAGTCAGCCTCGCATTCTCTCATTGGTTGGTCCCTTAGTTCAGGGGTCTGTTGTTCTCACGGTCTCTTGTTTTCGCCTGAGGTCTCTACTCGTATAGTGCTCCTACATCCTCTCGTTGTAGATTGCGTCCTTATCCTGTTGGTGGGGGCAGGGAAGTTTGGTGTTTCTTTTGTTTATATTCCTGCGCGACCCCACTTATATGATGTCGACTCACCTTTTCGGATGTCTTCACTTAATGATCCGCTCTCTCCTTCGTGAATCTTCTAACTCTGTTCTTTGGTTCTAGGGTTGCCGTCCTGCCTGAAGTCAACTAATCTGACTCTTGCAGCTTCTGCCCCTATTGGATCGGGGATTTCAGTGATCTTCATAATTACGCAGTTTAATCCTTCTTTTGGGGAGGTGGTTGAACTTCTTGGTTGTTGAGCCGGGAGGGGTCTCCTAAGTGTGGGGTCCCTTTACGATGTGAGTCTTTTTTGGTCTTTAGGTCTACACTCTCAGGTTGAGGTTTGACCTTTTGCTCTGCACCTCCCTTTATTCTTGGGAGGAGACGTGAGTTTTCTTAACCCTTTTTTATTATTACTCCTGTTAGTTCCCCCTCTTGGGTCCCTTGACTGGGCTATGATTTGGCATTTCCCTGTGGATTTGGGGGGACCTCTACTTCTCTAGATGATTTTGAGATGTCTTTGCTGTGCCCTGTTGAGGGAACCTGCTGTCTCTTTCTTAGCGCTGGAATCCTTCTTGCTTCATGACTTGGGACAGGGCTGCTGGAGGCTGGTTGGGGCTTTTATATATCTTAATGACGGAATTCCTGGTCATAAACTTTTGTAGTTCCTCTGACCTAGTCTCTGGCACCCCCACGTTGGAATCTCGCAAGTTTGGATCTGTTGTTTTGGGTAATGTCTAAGCTACCTGGAACTGTGGGATCGAGGGATTCTCCGCTCTTCCTTAATCTGATCAGGCAACTTCTTGCCTGACTTGGTCATATCTGATCTATTCAGTTCGTGCGGGTCTATTATTATTGACTTGCTCCTTGGTCATGTTCCGTTACTTCATCTTTCCTCTCTTTGTTCTAGATCTGGATTGTTTTGTTGTTGCTGATTGAATGCAGTGAGGAGATGGGTATTACTTGTTGTAGGTTTTCTCCTTCAACTTCGTATTTCGTTGTTGGGCTGGAATTGATGAATTTGTACTACCCCCTCTAAAGGGGTTACTTTACCTCACTTGTTCTTCGAACCTCTGGGTTGTTGTTGGTGAGGGAAACTTTTGGATTGGGGGATAGTTTTCGATACGATCTTTTCGGCCGCCGAAGTTGCTGTTTGAATTATGTTGATATTCTCCTTGAGAATTCTCTTTCATAGTTTCCCGAGCTGTTATCGCTTATTTATAATTGCTACGTTATTTTAACACTTAATGTATTGTTCTGGGTTCTTCTTTCTGTTCAGTCTTCTATTTTGTCTCTGCTGCTTTTTGTCTTCTATTATTATGGTCGCTCCATTTGGCTAGAAAGGTGGGCTGTTGTAAGTGACTTCTCTCCTACATGTCCTGTGAGTGTCAGTCGACTTCGGCCTCATAATTTACGGGGGTTGAGACTTCTATCACCTTAACCGTTTCCTAGGTCCGGTCACTCGGGTTGTTAGAGACTCTCACCTGTATCTCCATCTGTTCTGTCATATCTTGGGGGTTCCTTTTCTTTCGGTTACGAGTCTTTTTGTTGTTTGGATCTGGAGGTGTTAAGTCGAGTTTGAGGTATTTCATTATATGAGTCTTCTTTCTTTGTTTTCCAGGAAATTACGAGAGAGTCTTTGTTTGACTAGGCCTTGAGACTTATGTCTAAGGTTCGGTTTCTTGACTTTTTTTTTTTGGATGATTTCTTCGGAATGGGTCGAACCTCTGGAATTCCTTAGTATTCATGAGAGGTCACTTGCCTTTAGTTGGTCATGTTTCTATGAAAATAGGTACTCCTCTGTTTAAAGTTCCTTCTTTGCCCTTTTTTCTTTTGCGGGGTTTGGTTGTCCTCTTATTGCTTCTTCCTTCGTCGTCTGTTCCTTCATGCTTTATCTTTTAGAACCATCATTACCTTCTTGTTGGGGGAATCAGGTTGGGTGAGTCCTTAATCTTCCCTTGGTGTAGAGTGGCCTTTTATCTTATATCTACTCTATTAGAACTTTGAGGGTAAGTTTTGGATTTGGGGATCCTTATAATCTGTCTGATTTTGTTGTTGGGGAGGGCTTGAGATTGAAGGCGGATTTGATCCTTGTCATGTAATGTCTGGGGCCATTTGGTTTTCTCTATTTGCTTTATTGCAACAGGAAGATCTTCTGGAGGTTCCTCCTTTATCGTTTCTTCTGCATTCTTTTTGGGTGAGAGTTTTGCATGATTGACTAATCATTCTGACATCTTTTGGTTCTGAGTAGCCTGCTTTCCACTATTGTACTCTTGAAATTTTGAGATTTTCTGGGGGAGTTGGGTGGGGCTTCCTCGTCTCTTTTCCTCATTTGTGCCATCTGAATTACTCAATGTCTGGCTAGCTACACAGTATAATTGCTGATTCTTTTGTTGACTAGGGGTTATCTTTTGATATTAGGTGGTTCCTTCTTCTTTATTCAGCTTGGGCGATTTGGGAACCTAGTGCTGTAACTTGTGCTGTTCCTTAGGCCGGGGAGTCTGAGTTCCTTTTCCTTGTTTTCTTTTTTATCCTTTGTGGCAGTAGTCTCTTTATTCAGTGTTAGACGTTATTACTGATGTACGTGTTGTTCTACTCTTATGGTACCTTTTGTTAGGGGTAATGTTGTTCATTAGGTTCGAGAAATAGGGGGGGAGTTATTTTCTACTTCGTTTGATTAGAGGGTAAGTCCTGCAGGGTTTCCTTTGGCATGTTCTTTTCTTGTTCTTGTGTGGTATGAGCCTTAGATTTGCTGTTTCCGTGAATTCTGATGCCCTTTGTTGTTTCTTTTAGGTTCTGTTGAGATGATGCGGATTTTGGGCTCATTTGGGGGGAGATATTAAATTTGTTGTTACTTTGGCACCTGATTCGTTCATTGTGGTTCCAGGGGTAAGACACTACTGCCTGTTCCTTCCTTTGGATTATGAACAATAAATTGACCTTAGATCCTATAATTACCAACCTGCTTTTAACCTGATCTCACCTCTTTCGTTTTCAAGAGAGTTTATTTGTGCGGCAGAAGGGGGGACATATATATCATTTCACTTATTGTTGAAACTTGTTTAATAAGGTGTGACTTATAATTTCATGTTTGACCATTTGGTATCACATATTTGCAGGATCCTCATATCTGCTCATTTTGCCTTGACTGCTGGGGGGCCGCTCCTGAGTTTTAGAGATGTTTAATTTTCTGATAGTCAGATATCTGACACTATTAAGATTATAACGAAAAACTCTTATTTAGTAGGCTTGGGGTCCCGAGTTTCTTCGAGTCTACCTAACCTGTCTACTAGTTGTAGCTATGAAAAGACTAAATACTTAGGATAGATAATATATCACCTTGTCATTTTCTTAATTGGTCATTTACTTGGTTTCAATAGGTGACTTGGGTTTATATTACTTATCCCTTATTATTCCCGTTGCTTTTGTGGATTTGGAGGAATATGTACATTTTTTACCTTCCTGATAGTTGATTAAGTTTAAGACTCTTTTTCCTATTACCTCCCTCTGATTCCTTTGTATACATAAGAATCCTTAACCAGTTTATTTATTCTTCCGTATTCTTTGTTTTCATTATATTTAATAGGATGATATATTTGACGTAGTCTGGCTACTTCGTAGTTGCATATTTTTTTAATCAGACACGCTGGTGAGGAGTATAAATTTGCCTGGTTATTGTTGTTGGAGTTTCCCTATTCGTATTATAATATGGAGAATATTCCACTTGGATATCATTTTCGTTTAGGTTTCTTGTATTTTTCGTCTAATCCTTAATACTATATAGTTTAATTCCTAGTTTCCCTGATTATTGGTACTAAAATTTCGATTCTCCACCTCTGAAGGACCTTATTCTCTTGGACATCCTGCATTTTTGAATTTTGCTGGATTTAATAATCAGTTGTTAATATGACAAATAATATAACATATCTTCAGTTTCTTCTTATAGATGTAATAATCATTCTTCTGCTGTTAAATTGAATTCATGGATATCTAGCAGTTATGGAATAAATATATTTATCATAAACCCTTAATATAGCATAAGATTAGGCAAAAGAACTATACAGACTAGTTAACATATAAGGTGAAGTGACTGCTGTACACCGGCTGTAAAAACTATTTAACTATTAGAACC
>NW_008481927.1:13175-15332 GCF_000524495.1 Plasmodium inui San Antonio 1
TGGAGAATTAAGCGATAGGATGATACGATATTGATAATATTCTTTTCTTTATTTAACAATTTCATAATTTTATTAAATAATGAGCTACATTTGGTTTGTATCATATTTAATCTCATGACGATAAAGTAATGCTTTGATTACTGTATCATATAATCCTGTTCTGTTGGCGTCCTATCTTCTCTATCATTGCCGTTATAAAGGGATTCTTTCACAATATAAGAGATATAACTATATAAGAACTTATACACAATTAATTATATTATTTATAATGATTCCATTCCTCAATACGGATCCGTTTATAGCAAATATATCAGGTTTGTTGTGTTCACTGTTTAAAAAGAGGATATTTATTTTTAGATATGCGCCCCTTGGACTTCAGTACTTGAAATATTACCCGAAATAGATAAGTGAATATAAAAATAACGGGAAATAATACAAATTGTGACTATACCCATAATAGTATGCACTTTTCCTGTAATATTAGTTCCTGTTGTGCAATTAATTGTAAAGAAAGAAAAAGGAAGTGATGAAAATCCCCATGAGGACAATGTCAAATGTTAAAATGACAAAAAAAGAGGTAACCTAAGGATTAAAGAGGAGGAAAATCATTCCGTAACACGTGAAGAAAATAAGTAAGAGACTTATATGCTTCTATAACATCCCTACACTGCTGTTCCAGCTTAAGTCATAAATCCGTCACATATTAAAGGTATGATATATTCTTTATGATCATAAATACTGGATAAAAAAGAATACCCTCAATATATTAATTACACCCTGTATGAGTCAATTTCTGAAGGCATAAATCTTATAATAATGACGACATATGTATACGACGGGCGCTGATGGAAATTTCGATGAATGGATACACTGGGGATATTGCACATTGTTACGCGAACAACTAAAACTGTCCTCTGCTGCAATGTCATAGATATATATAGTATGGCATTGAAGATGAGCACATCATAACGGAGGATATCCTGGGTGTGAGAGCTTAGAATATACTTTACATGTATGGTGAAGTATAATACATGATAAAACCCATCTAGCGTACAACAGGACATCGTTAGTACAGCTGTAAACAATCTGCACAAATATGGAAGCCGAGTCAATTTATCTTTCATCCTTAAATTTCGCAGTCTACGGGGATATGACTAATCCGATATTCTATCGTTTAAGAATATCTGTACGTTTCGGAAAGGGAAGAATCAATTTCGAATTATAGGGAAGGAAGCGTATTTGCACATATATTGCAATGGAGGCTGAGTTTTGCTTGATGAAACCTTTCAATTTAAAGTAATATATCTGTGATTGCCGAATAAATTCAGTCAAATTGGAATGTCATTTGCCAATAATTCTTTAAAATAACATAGAATCAAGTCACATTAGAATTCTTGCACCTGTCCTAAATGTATCTTGACTCCGGCAAATGCGTTATTCTTCCTCTGCATTTATCTGCTGGTGCTTTCAAAGCTTATGTGTACGATTTGCATGTTTATACGTCTATGTACAATCCCTTTCTCCTCTCTCTTTACCTTTTTCTTTAAGTTTTATTTTAGGTAGGGATACTTGTTAATTCTTCATTCTCTCATTCTGAGTCAAACCCGTCTCCGTTAAAATTATATATAATTCTGTTCCTGTTCCGCACTTTTCTTTAACAGAATGGGTTACGCGTGATTGGTAAACCATGAATCGTGGAATTATATATAAGACTCTGCCACAACTTAGCCACACATCAGTAAGAGCGCGGTTGATTGGATGTATTCATTTCTAATGATTCTCCTTACTGCCAAAATAGTGCTATATATAAAAAGGTGGAGGAATTTTCCAACCTAAGAAATTATTCTCATAGCTACTTTGCTCATAATCTGCAAAGGAATAGAAAAAAGTCAAATCAAAGTCATGTGAGTAATGCGATCCAAAGAATTGGAATCCTTATATTCGAAATCAGGGCAACAGAGAATATACAGGTAACGACACAGCTTCGATCTCAGACCTTTGACCACTAGGGACCCATGTAGTCAACATAGATATCTTATGATTACGATGTGGGATACGACAAAAACGGACACCTTTACACTAAGCCTAGAGACACCGAATGTCGTAACTGTTCCAGAATCTACATCAGAAAGTGTGTTATATCTTTACAGAAACAAA
>NW_008481927.1:15559-21609 GCF_000524495.1 Plasmodium inui San Antonio 1
TTCCAGAATCTACATCAGAAAGTGTGTTATATCTTTACAGAAACAAAATTGCTTTTAAGGAAGCTTCTAAAACTTCAAAGAAGAAATAAATCTATTTTAAACAATTATATATTTTGATGTATAAAATCAGAAAGGGTATCATAGGATATTACATCCTAGTGTAACAAATAAAATTGTAGAGTTTGTAATTCAAGCCATAACGCTTAATACAAACAGGAAAAGATTTAGAAGCCTAATTAATATATGTAAGAAATTTCGTACTTATATATGTTTCTCGCTAACTGTAAATAATCGCGTGTATTCTGAGACAGGAAAGTTGGCAATCAACTCCTTTCTTATTTGATGCGATATCGGGCCCTGTGAACATTCCACTTCATATGTTACTGTAAGTGTTCTCTGTCGTGTCCAGCTTCTCTTTTTCTGGGATCATTCCTTCTCTGTCAACATTGCTTTATGTACTCTTATTTGTTAAGTTATTTTGGTTCTTTTCGGTTATAGTTTTCTACTTGTCCTTCGCATGTTTCGTTGCTGCTTCTTGACCATGTTTGTTGATTTTTTTAAGTCATTTATATGGTTTTACCCTATATATTTATTCTTCCTCTGAAAGGCAGAATTGTTCTCAATGTCGCTGTACCTTCAATGTATGGACTCCATTTTGGGGATCTGTTTCTACTTCATTTTTTTGTTCTCTTCGTCCTAATATGATAACTGATTTGTATCTTCTGGATATTGGTATCCTTCTCTCAAACCTATTTTTGTAACATTAATGTTATCAACCCCAATGATATCCCAGGGAAAACTATACTCTCCATATAATACTACTTTTAGGATACCGCCTTCTCTCAAAGAATGCTACTCCAGATGCATCACATGATTTGGTAAAATTGTGATGTCCTTATAGTACAGGGGGGATTTTAACCCCTTCCAAAATAAGCTACCGCAAATGAGAAGACATCAGTGTAGTATGAACAATGGTTCTATTCAAATAACGAGACGTCCAATGTTTCATCCACCTCATAGTAGTATTGGGGGCACATACCTTTAGCTCACTACATACTACTGCCGATATATTTTTACGGTTAATAGAATAATGCCCCCTATATAAAAGAACTTTGCGTATATCGAAACCCTTCAAATATTTGTGCTTCGGAGACAGGCATCATCATTGCACAACTTTGTTTTGCGAATAGGAATACTACGTACACGTGAGATGGCTCACAGAATATAGCTCCAGATGATCCATTATTCTTATGCGAGTGGGTCCCGCAGACAATAGTACTTTGCAGATATGACTATAGTCCATCCATTAGTACATTCATATAACAGTACTATGAGGAATTCCGCAATTTTCCTCATTGAGAATTGATACAGATAAGTACTTTTCAGGCAGTAGTTTTCCTGGAATATCCATGCACTTCACAGAATAGTGCTTTATTACTAATACCACTCCTGGAATGTTAATACTGCACAAACAAAAGTACCCTTAACATCATAGTACTCATTGGGTAGCAGTATTCTTCAAAGAATAGTATTCCAGGCAATCAACAGGATTCCCATAATCCTGTACTTCATATAATGTAGCCGTTAACAATATATCGAAATACTTCACATAATGTTACTCCGGGGATAGTTCTACTCATCATGGTACATCATTCCATACATAGCAGTACTGTTATTCAAATAAAAGTATTATTCTCAAAAGAGTATTCTTAATGTAACAATACTCCTTGCACACTCACTTTGTTCAAATATTAATGTTCCCAGTTTAATCGTACTCATCCCGCCACGACACTTCGCACGTAATGATACTTTTAGTATAATAGCACTCGAACTCATCCATATAGCTCAACCATTAGTACTTTCATATAACGGTAGTATGGGAACATTAGCACTATTAACCATCGAAAATTTGGACAGATCAATCACCTTCAGGCAATATTCTCCCTGGAATATGAATGCACTTCATAGAATAATGTCCTTCATATAATGGAGGCGGGAACTCTGAATCCTTCGCATAAAGCACTACATGGACATCAATACCCTTCCTATAACAGTATTATACGTGTATCCGGGCGCTGCAGCACCCTTAGAAATGCACCTGACTATTTTGCAAACAAGAGTACCCCAGCCGGGCTTGTCCTCTTCATGTAACGAAACGATAACCATGTCAATACTTTGGACATATGAGTACTACACACACTTGAGTATCCTCCTTACAATAACACTCCAGAAGATCTTTACTTTTGACGCAACTCTGCACTTCAATTAACAGTGTTATCCGGGTGACACTCCTATTCACTTAATAGTACTCCATGAACATCATCACTTCTAAAGCAATAATACATAAGGGATAGAGATGCTCTCTCACACAGCGTTTTATTATTTCCTATCTGGTAATGCTACCACATTCCTATAGTCATGATATTTAAACTTCACATAGGTGGCCATCCTCATAAATAGCACAAGAAGGAAATATCTCCATAATGCCTCCACATGGAAAGAAAGAAGAAAGCGGCAATCATAATATTAGGGAAGAAAGTATTTTGATAGAAGGAAATGAGATACAATACAACATATTGACAATGATGCTGCCAAAGGAGCATCTTCACAATGATACGGCCTGAGAAAACATCAGCACCATGCTGAGGAAAAGGGACATCTTCATAAAGAGAATCACACACAAGAGAACATCTTCAGGAGGCCACTGGAGGAGGGGGCATCTATATGAAACAGATGACACAAAACAATATATTGAAGCTACCGCTAGGACATAGCATCATAGAAATGTGGCGCAAGGAAAATATCTTCATAAAGAAAAGGGCCTGGCACAAGAATATCTTGGCCGTAACATGATAAAAGAAAAAAGCATCTTTATAAAAAAGTCAAACAGAAAAATATCATCGATATAACGCGGTAACAAGAATCTTCGTAAGAAAAATGCCACACCAGCACGAATTGTCAGAATGACGTGGCACGAGAGAACTCATCGGCGCAACTGAAGAAAAAACTATCGTCAGAAAAGGAATGCAATACGGAGAACAATCCTCATCGTAACACGGCAGAAGAAACCCTTTTTATAAGAACGACGGGCGAAAGAATATATTAAAAGTACACGTGGTGAAATGGATCTTGCGAAAAAAGATGCCGCACAAGAAAAATACACTTCACAGTGACGTAACATAAAGGAAGAGAACTTCCTAAAGATGCAACACGAAATATCCTCCTGAAGAAGATGCAACAGACAGAGACATCTTCATATTAAAACAACAGGAGGGATATAGCTAGGCGAGAATGTAAGACAAGGGAGGATTGTTATAATAACCTTCCAGATATAAGAATCCTTAAGAAAATGCCACCCAAAGAGAAAGAATCACAGTGCCGCGGCAGAGCAGTACACATCACAGTGACGTCACACGAGCATAGCGCAATGACCTCAAGGAGGAACATCATAAAAATCCAGTAAAAAAAAGCATAATCATGAGTATACTACACAGAAAAAATCGTGATAAGGATGCAGCAAATACAGGCATCTTCATAAAAATGCAAGGGGAAAGGTATCTTCATAAGGATGTTCCGAGAAATGTCATCATAAACGAACCCTCGAAGGGAATTTCGTGAAAGGAATGCCGCAGGAAGGTGTATCCTCTTGAAAAAATTAAATACAGTAATATATTTCATGAAGCGGATCGAAAAGGCCAGCGTGCGACCGATATATAACAAATCAAACGACCCCCACCCAAAAACTGATCCACATGAAAGGACTTTGGCAAGGTTAAGCCACATGAAGGGAAGTCCCAGAAAGGATTACGCCACATGGAAGGACCTTCGCGAAATTACCCTACGTGAAACGACGTTCGCGAAATTACCCCACGTGAAACCACGTTTGCGAAGATACTCCACAGGAAACGACGTTCGCGAAATTAAGCTACATGAAACCACATTGGCGAAATTAGGACACGCTAAACCACTTGCGCCAAAATTAGGCCACATGGAAACGCTTATATAGGGAAGGGGCGCCAAGAAGGAATACTCTCCTAAAAATGCGGAAACATGAGAGAGCAGACTCATGGGAATGTTACAATACGAAGGCGCATCCACAAGCAGTATGCGACATGGGGACTCATATGCAAGAAAGTTGCGATATGAATTAACACACTTATAAAAATGCAAAAACATGAAGGAACATACAGAGGAACAATGCAACCTGCGCGGGAATACTGATGACAATATCGAAACATCAAAAAACACACTCACAGGAAGGATAGGCCATGAGGACGCATTCACAAAAATAAGGTAACTATAAAAGAAGCCATATAAACACGACGCCCCACCATTTCACGCTTTATCCATTGGATCTGCATATCTCTATTCCAGTGCACTCATAGGAGTTTCAACAGAAAGGCATAAACACATTTATACGCTAATGCAGCACTTCTAATCGTATGCTACATACAATTAAAGTTCAATATGAAATTAGAACTCATATTATGCCAGTTCAAATTCAACAATCCATTACTCTCTTTATATATACATAGATGAAACACGTCATGAACAATCATGTAATTTTAGCGGTCACATCCTTATGCCAAATGAACAATGCTGTCATCTGAATCTGCATATACTAGTAACTATGTTCTGTTTTTGTGTAACAATGTGTACCCTCCGTATCATCCTCTTTCCTTCCGGTGGTGTCCCTCAATAGTCCTCCTTTGTATGACGCCAAAGGGGCATCATAATTCACGAGGTTAACACTTTCTATCTTTATGACTGATGAACTAATCCCAAATATAAAAGGGAGGAAAGATACATATATGTATATGCTTGTGTATATATGTGTTCCATGCTAAGGTGTAAAAAGGTCAAAAACACATAGGCTGTTATCGATAGATGATAGCAATGTATAGAGGTAAGATAATTAGGTGTATTCCTTGCGCTACCACGTTTCTTATGTTTCTAGATATTCATGCACCCTCAGTTCACAGCGATCATGTGAATTACCTTAGAGCTTCCAAATGAAGAATGCTGTACCTTTCTCCCTAATTTACTATAATTAACGATATGCAAAATGGAAAACGTCGTTATACTTACACGCATATCTCTTATTCCTAGTGTCTTTTCATAGATATCTACAAATTGTATAGGTGTCAAATAAATGTTAGGACCCTGGGAACGCATTATAAAATTGCAATTTTTCTTTACTCTCTTATCCAAAAGAGACTTTTCAAATATAAATTACCTAATGCAAAAGCATTGCAGAAAACGTAATCACCATAAGGAGTGCCATCATAACAATAAATATTACATAAAGAATTCTTTCCATACACATATGCAACGGTATGCATGCAGACAATTATATAAAATGAATATATTTCGTAAATAGGTAGGTCGCCCATTACGTGGTCAAGGCTGCAGGCAGTGCAACAGAGATGTGACAATATATACTTAGGACCGTTACAACGGAGAACGTAAAAAGAGAGTACTTCTAAAGGCAGTTACAATAAAGCAAATAATTCAAAATTTAAATAATGTGTAGCAATATATTAGATTTTTTAGGAATCCTTTCGAGGATATTTTCAGTTGTTTGTCTTAGTCACTTTCCTTGTGTCTCAGTTCATATATGATAACGGGGGAGAAAATAGGTTCCCTGGCCTATGAACCTTAATCATACATCCATTTATGTACTATATAATATAAAATAAAAACGTGCATATAAAGAGGCCTATCTAATACACATCTTATAGATAAAAGACGAATTTTACGAACCGTAATGCATACAAGATTTGCTTCATCCATATACATAATATTAATTCAAGGTTGCAATATTTTGGCAGTTCATAATATATTCACACAGCCGTAGTATACTCATAATTAACGCTGTATCCCCTAAGCTATTCTTAGCTTCCATAGATTACGATGAACTCACTAATATAATGACCTGCATTACAAAACATCATATGAGCGTCTAAATCCTCTTAATAAAAGACACATCAAGGAACATACTGATCTGTGTACACTTCATATGTTATGTGGTGAATCACATCATACAATAT
>NW_008481927.1:23304-24079 GCF_000524495.1 Plasmodium inui San Antonio 1
GCAGATTCACATTCTTCGTATTCCTCGTACATCGGAAATATTATATTTATCCGGGTGCATTTGGCATGATTATAGAATTAATAATACAGTAAACAACCATTTAGGGAACGTTCTGACTCTACCTATACAAAAAAGAATCCTTCATAAAGGAACTATACACACAATAGGACAGTTCAGGACTCTTAGATAATACCATGTTACATCTGATTCCTTTCATTATTGAATAAAGACTATATGGAAACTAAATGGTACCCCATACATGTCTACCTATCACATTAAATGCCATATATACTTATGACCAGAAGAGACATGAGAAAAACATATCATTTATGCGCAATATTACGGTCATTGCTCTGTGTAATAAGCTATTTAGAATGTGAAAGAATATAGACACCTTCCATGTACCAGGAATTTCTCTTACGAAAAACCTCTTATTCATGTTGAGAAGTCTTCTCAAGTTAGACAGTTATCGATAAAATTTGTAAAGCTGCTTTCTCACAGCATTGATGTATCTCTCTCAACAATTGCAGAACAGCATATTTTGTTCTCATAGATCCCAGGTATATTCTGTTACTCAGATTGGAATTTCTTCTCAATGTTTCACCTGCTCAGATGGTTTTATCCTCATATTTCTCCTTCCTCTTCTAATGGTGAGTATCTTTTATTTTTCCCTATGTTATAGCTCCTTATTTCTGTTGGAAATGACTCGCAAATTGGGGCTTATATATTTAATTCGGCGTACGAACTACTCTGCAGTGACTTTCATGGGATTCAT
>NW_008481927.1:25442-27355 GCF_000524495.1 Plasmodium inui San Antonio 1
AGAAATGTTGTATATATTTGTGCACATTCCGGCGTCTGTCCACATTGCCCACACAAGTGTTCTATAAACGTTGCGGGACAGTGAACAGATATTACCCTAAATGGAGGATACAAATAGTGTATAACTCAGTAAGTAGTGGAGGAGAGGGCATGTTCTATTTTAGCCCGGTTCCACGATTGGAAAGATGGTTACCTGTTGATGATTCTCGAAAATGAAGCTCATAAGTTCGAAAGTGTACATCTAGTTTCCTCTTAACCGAAAAGGAAAGAATAGCTTTGTCATATCAGAACATCTTAACATACGGATTCAATTCATTTCACACACTGCTATTTAGGAGGATATTTAATTGCCAATTCTAGAGTGTAATAGAATAACTAAATTTGGGGCAGAAAAGGTAAGGTTATTTCAGAAACAGCGGTCGAACAATGTTATACGGTAGAAAATATAACACTTATTCTTCATTGTTTTCTCAAAGAATTGCCTTCTTATCATAGGTGCTTTTTTATAGGAATTAAGTAAATGATAAATACCCAAGTGCATGTTTTAGTATTGGGATATTGGATCATTGCATAATTCCGATCACATCCATGTAAGATAAGAGTGCAGATGCCTTTCTTATCATAGGAAGTGTGTTTTCGTACAATGCATAAATTCCTGGTATATCATCAATGCATATATGAAATTATTCTGTCACAGAAAATAAATTCTTCAAGTTTACTTTTATATACCTCCGTACAACGACGTGTTCGATATTAATTTTTTTTCTATATACCTGAATTATTAATTACATGAAATTCAATGTACGCACGTGTCGTGCGATGAGAAGAGTACTACTGGAAAAATTAAACTCATCCTGTTTCCAAGATTTTACTGGGACGAAATAATCGAGATATTCTCTGGACCGTGACCTGTACATAATTATGCTGATATAGGACTAAATAAGGAGGAGTAGCGCAGAATTTTCCCCATGTTCTGTAGAATGAGATAATATTCGGTTAGTATTTAGTTACCGTGTACAAAAAGGCGCGTTTCCCTTACACTCATCTTATACAAATAAAATACACCATCTGGCTAGAATGTGTCAAGGAATATATATGCAATTATTATTAAAAACGAAGAAGATAAATAGATGTTGCATTCTAGGGATGCAGAATATTTATTAAGAGCAAGTGAGACGCGTCCATCTTTCACTGACGGCAATGACATCTTTATGTGGATCATCTGGACGCGCTAGAACAAATAATTATGTAAACTCCCATATACACGCGCACTATTACACGCCTGTGTTCATCATAACACAATTCTTTATTTCTGATGACAGGAATAAAATTATTTATCTTTAGTCTTAATCATATTATTCCGACAAAGTAGTCTAATATTATACATTTCCTTTTCAATTATATTAAAAATGAACAGCGGAAGAGTACACTTATTCATACTCTAGTAAGAAATTAATTGATACGAAATTATGAATGTCTCCTGAAATTATAATGGGGAGATTTTTGCGGTGGATAATTCCCGTTATCATATAAGATTCAGAAAATTAATTCATTTGTTATTTTTCTGTTTCTTTAATTCTTAGATTTTGAAGTGATTTATTTTTATTTGTACATAATAATTTAAAAACGCTAGAAATATGAAGCATAAGGAATGATAAATTTATAAACAACTGAAGTACGTAATGCCTTTTACTGATAATTGCCGTAAAGAACATATAGATTTTTTTGGTCATAATCTTCGAATCATTACGAAGGAAAAAGATAAATTGTAAAATTGAACTGCTCCGTACCGTGACCAGTGACATATACATCCTCTGCCATAACAGCGCGCCGTCGTTACGAGGACGTGGGTATAATAGAAGAGGTTAATTTTTTCTTTCCATGTTTCGTTGAATACAGTTTTAACAATAAAAT
>NW_008481928.1:0-23438 GCF_000524495.1 Plasmodium inui San Antonio 1
CAGATAAATTCCGCAGGTACCATATTTCTCCTACGGGAGACTTAAACCAATCACTATATATTGCTTCCCCTTTCCCTTGTAACACAAGCATCTAAAAGGCGTCTGTATTAACACTTGTACTATAGTATAATACAGTGCATATTTTTCTAAAATCTAAAACCTCACAAATAATTCAGAATAATCTAACATTATTGTAATCCTTTCAATACGGAGATATCAGGAGTTCATTCCTAAATTGAGCTCCTTACCCGTTCCTTATGACTCCTATTCAATTATAAAGAATTAAGATAAACAATAACAGAAAACAAACCTAGATATTGTTGAAAAAGCCAGGAAGTTGCGCATCACTAATGAACTTGAAGATATTTAATTCTTAATATAGAAGACAACATCCCCCGAAGGTTATAGCACAATTGCTCGATATATATGATTACTATGTAAAATATCTAGAGGTGAAAATCAAAAAAAGCAGAGATCATTCCTCGTTCCCATAATGAGGAATAGTAGTCCTCAACAAGGAGGAGGGTTATATGACAAGAAGACACCTATATATAAATGAAGATTAATATTTCCTCTCCCATTGTCTTTAAAATTCAGGACCATATAGAGGGGACTTTTCGGCAACTCACATATTCTGATATGCAGGTAACAGTACCATCAAGAATTGTTAAATATGATATCAAACCGGACCCCTTAAGGACCAAATCAGGGAGGCATAGGATGCCAAGGGGGCTATATTATAGAAGATATAGATATTAGTGTCTCTAATGGAAGCGTTGGGGAATAATATAGAGAACAGTGATGGAGGTGATATCCAAAGAATAAGCTCTGAACCCTGAACACCATACTAAGACGACTTGATTCACAATATATAGAGTGTACAACTTAGGTTAATTCTAATATTCTAAAATAGGGGGGTCCTAATCACATCCCAAAGGGGGTTAACCAGTGCCTTCCAAGATGGACTACCTAGGTAACCCCCTTACCCAAGGAATGAGGAGATGGGGTGGGAAACCTTGTTCACAAAATCATCCTGGGTCCAACAAAATTTATCAGGAGTGATTTAGTTCTGATTACAATCCTTCTCTTATAACTGATATTAGACGACTCACAACAGTTTCTAGTGGGTGTTCATCCTGTAAGATGACTTCCTATGTCAAAGGGGGGAAGACACCCACATTTTCTCAATTCAACCCTCCTTTACTTGACTTAACTAATCCAATAAAGAAAAAATGCCATTTTTGGAAATCAAAAACTAGTCGACTTAATTGCATAATAGAGCTGATTGGTTGAAGGACGATGATGTAGGACGATGTCATCTGTTACCAGACGAAGATTCACCTCTTACTATCACCTAATCATTCTTCTGATGGACAACTTCCATTCCATGGTGGAAGGATTGGACAATGCAAAAGGGATAACTCTAACTTCTAACTTACAATACTCTATTTCATGGGAGTCACTGACTCAGTGTGAAATCACTCATCCTTCCCATGGTAATTTAGGTTATGCGAAGATTAATCCACTCCATACTCCTCCTCCTATAATATAGGACGATGTCATGACTAAATTAAATTTCTTTACCTAACAAAAATATTACATGGACAACCCTATTCACACGTATATTATAGGTGTCTAATGATTATTCAATCACCCTAAACCCGAATTTCGAAACTTTCCGAAGATTCATTCAACCACTAGGCTAATACGACCACCTAAACTAAAGTGTCCAAGGGGGGGGAAAAAATCGATGATCAAACAACTCCCCATTGATAGACTAATCACTCCACTATAAAAATGGGGAGTTCCAATTGACTCTTCCTAACATCCTTAATAGAGTGATACTATCCTTATCTCTAAAGGTAGTGTCTATGGGAACAACGTTGTTAGGGTACAAAGTCCGTTGGTAGGCTACTTACTTCCTCTATATAATGTTATGTTACATTTCTCCTTCCAACTTACAAAATAGTCACTAAAATACAATCCTTCGACGGTTCAACCTAAATCCGGGGTCGATCCAACTTTCCGAGAAATCCCAACTTCCTCCTATAGACTAATACATGGCTGTTCCAGGAACCCACCATGATACTGATACAGGGGGGGTGTAACGATATATTGATTACTTTAACTTGGACAGGGACGACTCCTCATGGATAACTCACCACCACGATGATGCTAATAATGAACGATGAAAACATGAAACACCTCTAACAAATGATTAAATTGTTGTTCTAGATGACTCACTATATGGAGGTGCTCCTATAATCTAATTATCAGACAATCTCCCCTTGGCGGGACCTGGTTGACCGAACAGAGGAGGATGAACACATCTTCCAGGGTTTGTGTCCCTCTTTTTTCGATACAACAAAGAACAACAAATCGATAAGCCAGCGACTCTTCTAAGTCAGAACTGGCACCGCTCCTGGTTCTTTATTGGTCACTCTCCTGGTACCATTCCTTATAAAGAAAGAAGATCCTAGCAGACCTCATGTCAGAGGAGGTTCATTCGATATCCTGACCAATTAATCAGTCCTTTCTTGAAAAAGGCGCTTCTTTACATATAATTATGTTGATAAAATGCAGACATCAACTATCCATCCTGGGGGAATGTAATTCATCTAGCAACCATACAGTCGATGCTTCACTAATAATTAACCAACAGAAGGACTAATAAGAAGTGACAAATTAAGAATATTAACAGAATGTAAACTGCTCCTTGACACAGTTGAAGACAAAACCTACTGTTCGGAGAATAAATAACATATAGAGGAAGGGTAAGATAACATGGGACAAAACAACTTAGTGAAGCGAGGTGCAAGGATAAGCCCAAACTAAAGATTGTGGACGAAGGTATCAAGTTTTCTTGGGGAGAGGGGTCATATTAATATGTTTCATTTCCCAAAAGTAAACCCAGACCCATAAACCCTAAAACTAATCCCTAAGCCATAAACACTCAAGCTGAAACCCTAAACCCTTAGCCCTAAAACATAAGCCCTAACCCCTAGAACTGAACGCTGAACCCTGAACAATAGAACTAAGCTGTGGACCATAAACACTGAAGGTTAAACCCTAAACCTCAACCTCTAAACCCTGAACACTTAACCCTACACCCTGAACCCTAAACCGGAAACCCTGAACCCTAAATCCTTAACGCTAAACTCCAACCCCTAAACCTTGAATCTTAAACTCTAAACTCTAGAACCTCAACCACATACGAGAACCCTAAAGCCTGAACCCTGTACCCTTAGACCTAAAACCTTAATCCTAAACCTAAACCTGGAACACTAAACCCAGAAAATCGAACCCGAAACCCAGGAAGCATAAGCCCTAAAGACTAACCCCCGAATCGAAAACCCTAAGCCTGGAAACATGAATCCTGAACTCTAGACCCTGGACGCCGAACTCGCCACTCGGCACCCCAAAGCCTAAACCTCAACCCCCTGAACCCTCGACCCCGAATCCCGAACGCTAAAACTAAACCTCGACCTTAATCTCTAAATCGCCATTGGTGGTGGGGCATCCGTCGTTCCTTAACAGTAACAAACATAACCTAAACGCTAAAACCAAATGATAACCTCCTGACTCCTAAACCTCATTTAATTCGGAACTCCTCCACTCGGTCCCTCGGCTGGCTGACTTCATAAGCATCTGCGGCCCCTGAGTTGTCAACTTAACCCATTCCTGATTAATCCTAATGCCTCATCTCCTAAGGAGAAGTCACTCACAACACTTTATACGATATTCGTCCTCCTGGTCTGAGTCCTTGTCCTCCAAGATTTGGCCCCTTCCTCCCATAAATTCTCCATAAACCATACGAACCTATGGCTCCTAGAATTACTGTCCCAAAAAATCCTCCCAGAATCCCCCCCATACTGCCCCTCATACCTGAATCAGCGGCACCCTCAGATTTTCGAATGGAACTCTCAGATATTCCTCCCGGTTCTGATTGCTTGACTACGTCCCCCTGACTCATCTCCTGAGGCATGTTCCCATGTCTGCTTGCCCCCGACGGGCTTGGTTGTTCTGGGGGTCCAGGAATCTGAGCTGTCTCTCCCTGATGAGGATCTACTCCATGTTCCTGATCTGAGCCCCCACTTGAGGCGAGGGAGATGTCTATTGCTTTGTGAGTTCCGTTATTTGCGTGCACCTGCTCCTCTTCTCGTCCCTGACTGGCGGGCTCTTCGGGAGACTGTTCTAACAGGACTAACACCTGCGTGTCGCCTGCTGTTGGGAGTAGCCCGTTGGTCTGCTGGGACGTGACCATAGAATTATCCGCCTTAGACGTTTCGGTGTTGGCTTTGGGAGTTGGGGCATGGGGAAGAGGTTGGTAATAACTATACTGCGTTACTGTTATTCTCTTCGCTGGGTTGTCCGAGCTCGGGATTTCCGACGAACATTTCAACATTCCTGCGTCTATTTGACAATACGAAGTCCTCTGTTTGGTCGCTTGGTTGGGGGGTCTCTTGAACCAATAATTCAGATTGTATGGACCACATTGTGGACATACCTTCATCAGTGCTTCTACTACGGATAATAATAGCGCGAATCTTGCTTCTGGACAATTGGACTGGATTTGGTTAAAGCCGCACTTCTTCCCTGCCGGATACTGAAGGCCCCTGGTGTTGTCTTCATTCCAGCTGTTCCAATCTCCTATGCTTATTCTCATCTCATTTACCACCCTGCCGCAAACTCCTGGATACTTTCCTGAAGAGTCTTCTTCACTTCCTCCTACTCTTAACAAGCCCAGGACGATACAGGCCAGTACTCCTATAAAACTCTGCCCTGTTGGTGTGGTTATGATATCTTTTGCCACTTGATGGTTTCTTCCTAATGCATTAGACCAATCTGCCTCATCCCAGATATTCAATTGGTTAGCATGTCCATTGCCAACTTGCTTCGCCTGAGTTATCATTTCCTCAAAGATCTTTGCAAGGAAGGTTTTCCAGCTAGTGCTGTTATAGCCTTCCTGTCCATCAACGGACTTCTGTGACCAACTGCTCTTAATGTTCTGCCATACCTCTGTCCCCCTGGTTCCGAGCCCTAATGTCAACCAATTCGCTAAACCGGCCCATCTGGTGTCTTTTGGGCTTTTAGGAAGGGCTCCTGTGCAGAATCCTCCTATGCTATTAGAATCCTGGCACCAAGCGGCGCTCCAGGGACTAATCCCCTTCAGCTCGTTCCTCAAGCCTCCCCTATGAATTGTCCAAAGTCCTCCGTCCATCTTAGTCCCTGTCGATTCCGGGTCTTTTTGAACCTCTTGTTCGATCTCTGAGGTTCTCGATGACGACCCCGTTTAAGTACCTGATCCTAGTTGTTGATTTTTCTATTCTTTCTAATTCAATCTGTCCCTTACAGAGCTTCGTCTGTGCTGACTGGCTCAAGGGCGAATACCCTTAGTCGTCCTTCGATCTCTTGGAACGGGACTCGTTCCACGCTTACCCCCTCTATTCAAATTATCTCCCTCCTTCTTCTCTCTTCGGACTCACCTCCCCTGTTCTTTGGCTGGGCCCTCGGCAGATTCCGTGTGGTGGCCTCCTCTCTTATGTGGACTTGTGCCCCTTCGTCCTGCATTGTTATTTGAGAATTTGGAGGTCCTCTCCCTTCCTAAACATCCCCCTCCTTCCCCCCTCCATGGCCGCTGGTTCCCGCTGTCCTGTGTCATCCATCCTCCATACCACTTCGCTCTTATCTTCTGACATTTCTCCTGGCTTCAGGTGTGCCTCCTTATTTGAGGAGCTGAGACTCTGGCTTGTTGCCTTTCTTGGTCCTCCCTTCTGAAATCATCCCTTTCTCCCCCCGGTTGGGGGGGCTGTGGATTCGTCTCTGTCCCTCCCTCTGGGGGGCCCGTTCTAAGTTGTTTCACCCTCCATATTGTTCAGGGATTCCCTCCTTTGCTCCTTCTATCTCCCCTCCTCCGTTAACGGTTCTTCTCTTGTCCTGCTCGACCTCCGATCTCGCTGCTCTCTCTTGTCTCTGGTTTGGTGCCCCTATTTCTTCTCAATAACTATCCCCTGGCCTTGGAGCGAGATTCGGTAGCCCTCGTAACTTTGTGTCTTAGTCCATCTTGTCTCTTCCTGGGTTTATCGTGTGCCTCGGGAGACTCCGACTGATCCTATCGGACATTGGCTCCCTTCTCGATTTCTCAGTTGAGAAAACTTTGGATTTTTCCCATTAACCTTAGTCACCCTGATACTTCGGGGGTGCTGGATTCTTAGCTTTCTGTAGTCCCGATCCTATTAAATACCTGATAAATATTCCCTGACATCTTTCGCTATGTATTTAATCCTAACGGCCCCCTTTGCGATCTCCTCCTGAGTTTGTGACTTGTCCACTTCAAGCAAATTTTATTCTGACTCCTTTCCTAGTGATACCCTCCTCATGACTGTGGGGCGTCCGCTTACTCTGGTTCTCAAACATATCTGGAAACCTACCTCTACCTTAACTCTAAAGCCGCCACTTTTCCTTTGTGACTGCCTTCCCCTGTGGTCTTGATTGTACCTTTTGCTCCTCTTCTGGCCTGTTATTACGCCTCTCGGCGGGGTTGAAGCAGAACTCACCTCTCCTTTTCGTCACCGCTTTCCGCGTCTGGTACCGGTTTACCCCTCCTGTTACGCTTCTAACCACCTGCTCCTCCCCCCGGGATCTTTGACTCTTCCTTCTAATCTGCTGTTCACCACCTGGGTCCTCTGCTTCCTCTGTGCCAGGTTTTCTGCTGGCCTTTTTTTGCCTGATTCTTTGTCCTCTTCGTGAGAGTTGCCCACCTCCCGCTATTTCTCAGCACGGCCTCGGACTTGTCTTCGTTTCTCCTTTGTTTTGGGCTGTCAGATTTGGCTGACCACTCTGTAGCCCTCATGGGCTGCTTGGACGGTAATAATTCTACAAGCCCTCTTCTCACACTTGGCGCTTAGAGAGGGGCGTAATTGCTCCTTACTTTTATCGGTGCCGAAATCCGCCCTGTTCAATTTCCTCACTCTAAAAAACCCCTCAGCTGCTAGGTGTTGTTCTCTTGTCCTGGTGAAGCTGAATTTTCTCGTCCTCTTTTCACGGCTTAGATAGTACCCTTATACTCCTGCTCATACCCTCGCCTCCTGAGATTCCTGGCTTCTCCTTTGTAGGGGGTCTCTTCTCCCTGAGGTCCGCCCATATTTGCTTGTGCGCCTTGACCCATACACGCTCTGTCTTGATACATCCTTCTTTCCTCACTTGTCGTTTGGGGGTGCTCTCTGCTCGGGTTAGATCTGCTTGTTCCGTGCCTCCCAACTACATCCCTTGGTTCGTGGGGCCGTACTACCCTCACTCGTCAGCTTCGTTCACGTTCCGATCAGTTTCAACTAGAACTGATGACGCTAAACCTCGATTCCTAACGAATACTTAATATAGGAGTCAACGCTGTTTTTAGGAACCTTCTGTTATTGGATCTTCTGTTCCTGCAGGAGTCGCGATACGGCACCAACTGTCCCTCTTCGTTTGTCATATTCGCGGCTGCAGTCTGGGGATTATGAGACTTGTGGGTTTAGGCCTCCGTTAGTTTCCTATGTCCATACTTAAAAATGGACGCGTATGAGACTTCTAACGTATATTGGCTCCTGTAGGCTCCTGTTGAGTCGACACGGACAGTGTCCTGAATCCTGCGTTTGTCTAGTGACGTTGTTCTTGTTATCTCTCTCTTGGGTCGTCTTTTGTGTTCCCCTCCTAATCTCCCTACTTTTTTGTCTCCTTGGATCTCGTTATTTTTTTGCCTCTTCAATACAGCCAGACTGAAGGCTGCTCGGGTTATTACATCCTTCGAATACTCCATCTGCTTTGACGGCCCTTCTGGGGGGGCTGATCTCTAAATAATTCTTTGATTCTTGCTGTTTCCTTTGCTCCCTTTTTCTGCCTACTGGGACTCGCCCTTCTTGGGTCCTTGGCACGGGGCTAAGATCTCTACACTTCCTACCCTCGGGGGGACCCGTAGGCTCGATTTTGGATATTGATCTCTTTTGGTAGTTCAAGTCGTTGTGGGCATTTAGTTGTTGATCCTTGTTGTCATTTTTATTCATCGTCCGCGGTCCTAGGCGACGGGGGCCTCGGTTGAATCCCCTGTCTTTCGTTGCTGGCTGTTGGGGGGTGTTCATACACACTGGATACTCGGAAGGTCCTACAATTGGTGAACGTGGGGTAGAGAGTCTTACTTGTCCTTTGTTGACCTGCCCCTCACTCTATATCCTTACCGCTTAGCCGCCCTTCCATCCTCTCTCCCTGGATTCTTGTCCTTAATGTGTTCTAGACTGGTCCCTTGCTGGGGTGAGTCTTACGCTTTGGGTCGTTTTTGCTTTAACTACTCCCTAACTTGGCACACTGTTTGCTTTCCTCCCTACTCCAACCAGCTCCGTGGCCTCCTGGCTAAATTATTCTCTGTCACTTAGGTTTGTGAGCCTTATCTGCTCTGTTGCCTGCTATTTATCGACACCTCGAGTCTATTCTGTTTTTGGCCTTAGTTCTTGCGGGGGTTCCTTTACAGTGGCTCTCATTTTGATTTTGTGTTTGAGCCTTACGGGGATGGTTTGGGCTGCCAGATTTGCTGCAGGACCTGATTTTCTCCTGTTCCTTTCTAACCTTAAGTGCCCCAAATTAGTGATACCTCCAGACACCCTGAACCCATTACTTCAGTTGCGCGTCTGAGAGGTTATCCTCTGACTCCTCTGCCTACTGCTGAAGATTTGTTTACTCTTGTTTCAGTTACCTATTTTCGTTCTTGTGGTCCCTGTTGCTTGTTCTCTTACCCCGGGCTCCACTTTATAATACAAGTTGTTTCTGCTGGGGGGACATGTCTATAGATATTCCTGATTTTTACTTAATCTTTAAAGCATTCTAATTTACACCCCTGGTGAATCATTCTTGAACTTATCCTTAAAGATATTTCACCTTAATGCTATGTTCTAATTTTTGCCTCAGTTCTTCCCGATTCTTTGGGACATGCTCGATTTTTGTTGTTTTTCTGTTGTTGGCTCATTCGCCAGCGACTCTCATCTGCCTTGGCTTGTGGTTCGGGCGTTTTCTATATTTCCCTAAACTTACTCAAAAGAATAATCTTTACGGTCTTCATCATCTGGAATGAGTTAAGGTGTCTGATGGCTGGGCCACCTCCTGGATGAGATGTATCTTATCGACGGTAGGAGGTATTCCTTTTACAGGGGGTTTACACTAATTCGTTCCAGGATCTTTTAATCAGCTTCAGTCACAAGGCGTTGTGTTTGCTGAGCTTAGAAGGGGGTAGAGAAGACTCTTTTCCTACGCATTGCCCTATTTCCTCGGTGATTTTCTCACATTGCCAGACCTTCTAATCGTAGATAATAGATTGAGTTGGTTGTCCTGGGCGTTCTAACCCTCGGTCCTTTTTTTTGGGTTGGGGTTGCAGAGTTTTTGTGTTTATTTGAATTCGTCTCTCAATTGTTGATTTAAAACAGTTCGTGTCCCTACTTCCCTTTGGGGGCGCCAGATAAGAAAAATCCTTCTACTGCTCTGATAATTTGTTCCAGAGGTTTCATTACCTCCTTCCTGGTTTGGATTAGTGGTAGCTGTCTTTGCTTTCAGTAATTAATCTGTATTTTAGCCGTATTTTTCGCGAAATCATTTCCTCTGTCTTTATTATTTTCCTCCTTATTTTGCACCCTTATCCTCTTCTGGGTGGGGCTGTGTGTTTTGCTTGGACAAAAAGGTTTTTTGCTTGAGATTTTGATTCAACTTGTTATTCCTCCTCTGGACTCCTGTCTATGAGCTTTTTCCTGAGAACCAGACATTATTCTAGCTCATACTATGTCCGTTGCCCTGGCCCTTTTTCTAATCATTTTGAACGCTTAATTCTTCGACTATTTCTTCAGTTCCTACTCCTTTTAGCTACTTCTGTCTATTCCTGTTGGAATCTGAAGATCTGATTTGTAAACGTGAAATATGACCGATCTTCCTCCTCTGGGAGAAGACCTTATCCGGAGCTCCTCTGTTTTTGTGTCTCAGCCCCCTCCTCTCCTCTTTATCATGCTCCCTCACTCTCTGATTTAGAGCCCCCCATTGACTTCGGACTCATGAGTTTTATCATTGCTTCACTCTTTGGCCTCAGGTATCATAGTCCTTATTCCGATACTTTGTTTTTCTGGGAGTTGCTGCTTGTTGATGATTTGGATCTTTCATGGTATCCCCCTGGATTTTGTCTCTGATGACTCAGGATATTTTCTTTGTCCCTGTTTAGTTTCTTTCTACTCGTGTTATATATTGAATCCATTTTTTTCTTCGAGTTAATTTAATCTTCTGGTCACTTCCTTATCAAACTAGGAATAAGTGCGTCATTCGAAAAAACTGTACGCCTAGTATTCTTCAGTTCATACCTTCTCAGAGTTCCTCCTGTTTGTTTTTTCGGATTTCTCCTTTTGATTACGATTCTTGTTCTCTGCTCACCTTCTCTTTCTTATTGCTTGATACACGGACTCTTCTTTTACTGTCTATTTAAGATTGTTGTCTCTTTGACTTGGGTTTAAGCCGCTTGTATTTGTTATATCTTTTTAATCTGTCAGACGTGTTTACCTCTGTGGTGGGTGGCGTTGTCGATTGTCTTGTTTGACGAGACGTTTGATGAGTTGCATTTGAGTCATGACTATTATCTTAACTTTTGCCTTTTTCGTTTTGTCTAGACTCTTCTCACTTCTCCTTTTTTTAGATTAGAGGCTCCTCTTCTGGAGGTTCCCTTGCTTAGGTAGATTTAAACCTCCAGATGTCTATGTATACGGGGGAAACTTATGGGGAAAGACTTTCTGCTATGAGATTTCAGTAGACCCCTGATATATATATATTTATCTAATCCTCTGAAGGCGACTTGTAATGTCTTCTTGTACTCATCCTTTAAACACGTTCATTGATTTATAAAGACATCAAGGCCCTTTTTCTCGTGTTGGGATCGTGTCTCAATTTTTTATTTGCTCGTTCTTTCTCTTTATTTCGCTTCAATCACGCGCTCGTTTCGGATCAATTATTGATACTCTTGAGTTGTAGTTTGCTGTTGCTGGCTTATCTATGTTCATACATTTCTCTCCTTTGGTGAGCCTCTAGGTTTTCTGCTTCCGCTTCTCTCCTTTCGGTGTTTCTCGGGAAGTTTTGTTAACTTATTCCTTGTAGTACTTCTGAGGTGGAGTATCTTGTGCATAGGCTAGATCTCTCGTTGCTACCTCCCTTGAAATGTCTTCGGATAGCTTCCTCTTCTTCTTCCTAGGGTGCCCTTGCTCCGGGTTGGATGTAGCTCGGGGTTAGGGGTCCACCACTGGATTCTACTGATTGGGGAGTTTTCTCGGGGGATTGATGTTCTTGGGCTGCGCTTGGCAGCTTCCCGATATAAGTTAATTCTCCTGCCGGCTGGCCGGATTTGTCCATCTATTACGTGGGCTATAATGATTTAACTTACATTCTTCATTGCCTATTATATTGTTGGGGTCCTATCTTTATAGGTCAAACTTCCCTGTCCTGTGTTAACATGTTTCTTCTTTGCCATAACACTCTCAAGACTTCATGTCTTTTTGGGTACGGTTATTCTTAGACTGCTGTTCTGTTTTGGTAGTATAGATTTGCCCTAAAATCTGCATTCAGCGTGTAGTGTTCCTGACTTGTCTGTTGATTAAGCCAGATATTTTCCCTTCGATCCCTGACTATCACTTCTGTGCCGTTATGGGTTGTTCTTGCGATTCCTATGACATCCTCAGGATTGTTTTTGGGATTGGTTCCACGTCCTATTCTCATTGGTATATAGGAGATCATTGCATCCTCATTAAACTAGTATAAAGATCTCGCACCAACCAGCTGTTTAAACGCCTCTTGACTACTCCGGCTTTGGACTTGTTTCTACTGATTTGTCCACTTTTCCCCCAGGGGGATAGGTCCAGTTGCTGGGCTTTTGTTATGAGATGTCCCTTCATTCTTAGGCGGGTGTAATAAAATGCGTAGGCCATATTTTAATGTTAAGTCATTCTTTTGATTCTTTTTTGCTTCTTCTTGGCTTCTGATTGTGTTCCCGGGGTTTCCTCCTCTTGTTTCTATACTTTCCGAGCTGGTAGTTGGAAGACTTGGTGTTTTGCCTTCCTACTTCTCTCCAGCATCTTATCTGCTCTTGGGTACTCTTTTCTTGCAGCTGAACTCGTCGCTCATCAGAATCGGTCATCTCCTTCTGAAAGCCGTTTTTTGTTATAATGTTATCGACTGCGCCTATGATCTGGATGTCATAAGTGGCAATACTTCCTGTTTCGGATGAGAATTTACTTGAAATCTTGATTCTATGTATGCGATGTATTGCAACTTGAATATTGCTTAGAGTTTCTTTCTCAATAGACGTGGTTGTTGCTTGTTGTTTCTTTGGGGGCCAGCTGCTGATCCGTTGTTCTGTTTTCCTGGGGTTCTGAACGGAGGGGGGCAGATCATATTTTGCTTAACAGGTGTAGGCTCCCTTCCTGGGGAAGGCCTGCTGATTTATCTTGGGTTCCTCAAGGTTTTGATTCTAAGTACCTAATACTTGTCCAGGGGGGCAGTATATGTCTCTGCCTTTTCTGCGATTTTTCCTGTTTGGCTGTTTTATGGGGGGGATTGCACTCTCGTTGGGGGGTCTCGATAGTCCATCGAGAGTTTTAAGCGTCTTGTTGGTTTTTTCCTGGGTGACTTAGATCCCCACTGTTCTGGTTCGTTTTACTTTCCGTGGAGAGTGTCTGGCCTGAAATTCTCAGACCTCCTTACGATATTACTTTTCGGGGGGTTTCTTTTTCCCTCTCTTGGTAGGTGTAAACGGGTCAATTCCCCCCCGGCTTTGGGTTTCCGCTTCGCATTATTCCCCTGGTCGTTCGCTTCAGTTTGGGAGGGATTTCTCCGCCATGCCCTTCTGCTCTGTCCTGTCCCGTGGGTATCTAGGCGCGCCCTTATCTTCCCTTTTTGACTTCTTCTTTCGTCTTCAGGATCCTCTTCCGAATAACATTGGGATTTGGCCAGGCGTTGTAGCGATGTACGGCAGTCATCGGTACTTCTCCATCTGCTCCTTCTATGTGTAGTCGCCTCGTAATACACTATTCATGCCCTCCCTGTTTTCGGTACCAACAATAAATGGACAGTAGTGTGTATAATTATTAATGTACTCTTAACTCGATATTATTTCGTCCCTGCTCATGAGAGTTAATTCGCACCGGAGATAGAGTGATGTTTATATTGCTTTGCCTAAGGGTCAAATTTTGCTAATAAGATGTGACTTATAATTTATCGGTTGACCATTCGGTATTCCATATAAGAAGGAGTCCTATATCTTTCCATTTCTCCTGGACAGTTCGGGAGTTGTTTTAGAGTTGTATATACTTCTAATCTTTCGATAGTCACATATTCGACACTTCTAATATTATAACGAAAAACTTTTATGTACTAGCTCCTGGGGCTTCCTGGTTTCTGATTTTACTTAAATTATCTGCTTGCGCCAATTATGAAGATACTAAATACGCATTATAGAAATTACATCACCTTTTCCTTCTGTTAATTGGTAATTTACTAGGTTTCAATATTGGACTTGGCTCCGTATTACTTATCTGTCATTATTCGCTTGTTCCCCCTCATATTTGGTTTAGTTTGCACCTTGCTTATCTTCTGGGTAGTTCATTAAGGTTAAGACTTTTATTTTTATTACCTGTTTTGGATTTTCTCTTATACATAATAATTCTTAACCAGCTTCTTTATTCTTCCGTACCCTCGGTTTCCATTATATTTAATAGTATCTTATATTATGCGTACAATGCCTACCTGGTAGTTGCATATTCCTTCTAATCAGACAAGCTGGTGGGGAGTATAAATTTTCCTGGTTATTGTTGTTTGAGTTCCTCTATTTGTATTATAATATGGAGAATGTTTTCGCTGGATATCATTTTCCTTTAGGTTGCTTGTATTTCTCGCCTAATGCTTAATACTATATAGTTTAATTCATAGTTTTCCTGATCATTGTTATTATAACGTGGAGTTCCCACCTCTGTAGGACCTAATTCTCGGGGACAGCCTACAGTTTTGGATGTTGCTCCAATTAATAACCAATCGTTAAGATCACAAATAATATAACATATCTTCAGTTTTTTCTTATAGATGTGATAATCATCCTTCTGTTCTTAAATTGCATTCATGGATATCTAGCAGTTATAGAATAAATATATTTATCACAAGCCCTTAATATAGTATAAGATTAGACAAAAGAATTATACAGACTAGTTAACATATAAGGTGAAGTGACTGCTGTACACTGGCTGTAAAAACTATTTAACTATTAGGACTTCTGTCCTTAAGTTGGGCCCTCATGCTTCTGTTTAATTATATTTTGAAAACGTAACATATTCAATAAGAAACCTACAATTTTCCCGGTGTAGAGTTAGTTCCTCTGCCTGTTCATCCAGTAATCCTCAATATATGAACATTTTTTTAGCACTATGGTTAATCTATTTCAGAAACTTCATAATTACTACCGTATTATTTACTTAATTTTATCAGTCTGTACACAATCCTATCTAGGGAATATTTAATATTAATATTTTCTGTACATATGTGTATAAATAACATATGGACTTCTCACATCACTTACCATTATTATGCTTCCTTCAATATATGAATCATGAGAAAGCTGAAGTTTTATTCACAATAAGGATGACGCAAGAAGGTTATATATAAGAAGGCTCACATGTTTGAGTCCATTATTAGTGGCTAAATATACATAGAGACTAAAGAAGTCTCTTATAGATTCCCTAATAATCTATAAGACTTGTCGTAGGATCCCTCTTGGTTAGGGGTTCCCTCTGATTATAGATTAGTGTGACATTGGTAAAGTTATTAATCTAACTACCTGACTTTCCTTAGTTTCCTTTAGGTGGTTTATACACTCATTACTGGAGAATTAAGCGACAGGAGGATACGACATTGATAACATTCTTTTCTTTATTTAACAATTTCATAATTTTATTAAATAATGAGCAACAACTGTTTTGTATCATATTTAATCTCATGACGATGAAGTAATGCTTTGATTATTTTATCATATAATCTCCTTCTTTTGGCGTCCCATCTTCTCTATCATTACCGTTATAAATCTATTCTCTCTCAATATAAGAGATATAACAATATAAACACTTATACACAACTAATTATATTATTTATAATGACGCCATTCCTCAATACGGATTGGGTTATAACAAATATATTAGGTTTGTCCTGTCCACTATTTCAAAGGAGGATATCTAATTCTAGATATGGCCACTTTGGCCTTCATTACCTGAAATATTACCAGAAATAGATAAGGGAATAAAAAAATAACTGGGAATAATACAAATTGTGACTATATTCATAATAGTATCCGTCGTCCCTCTAATATCAGGTCCTTTTCTGCAATGAACGGTAAAGGAGGCAAGCGGCATTGATCAACATACCCATTAGGAGACTGTTAAAAGTTAGAATGACAGAAACAGAGATAACATAAAGATGAAGGAGGAGAAAAATCATTCCCTATCATGTGAAGAAAATAAGTAAGGGAGTTATATGCCTCAGTAACATTCTTACACTCTTCTTTTAGCTTAATCCATAAATACGTCACGTATTAAAGATACGATATGTTCCATATGATTATAAATTTTGGATAACCAAGAATACCTTCAATACATTAATTACATCCTATGTCAGCCAATTTCTAAAAGCATAATCCGTATAATGATAACAACAACTGTGCAAGGTGGCGTCTGAAGGTAATCTCGATCAATTCAGGAACTGTGGGATATCGGACATTCTTACGCGAGCAACTGAAATTGTTGTTTCTTCTAATGTTATAGATATATATAGTATCTCACCGAAGTTAAGCAAACATACCGGAAAATGTCATGAGTGCGAGAAGTTAGAATATACTTCACATGTACTGTCAAATATAGGACCGGATAGGACCCATGTGACTTAAGACGGAACGTCACCAGTATAGCTGTCAGCAATGCGCCTAAATCCGGAAGTCGAGTCCACTTATTTCTCATCCTAAAATTTTGCAGTTCACGGGGATATGAGTAATTGCATATTTTATCCTTTAAGAATATCTGTACGCTGCGGGAAATGAACCATAAGATTGGAATTAGAAGGAAGGAAGCGTAGTTGTACGCATAGTGCAGTTAAGGCCGATTTATGCCTGATGAGAACTCTCAATTTAATGTAATATAGTCGCGATTGCCGAATTAATTCAGTCAAATGCGAATGTCATCTGCAAATAATTCTTTAAAATAACATAGAATCAGGTCATATTAGAATTCGCGCACTTGTCCTAAATGTAGCGTGACTTCTGCAAATGTTTTCTTCTTCTTATGTACTTATTTGATGGTGCGCTCAAAGCTTATGTGTAGGATTTGAATGTTCATATCTTTATGTACAATCCCTTTCTCCCTCCTCTTTACCTTTTTCGTTAAGTTTCATTTTAGGTAGGAATATTTGTTAATTCCTCCTTCTTTCATTCTGAGTCAAACCCGTCCCTGTTAATATTACATATAATTCTGTTCCTGTGCCGCATTTCTCTTTAACAATATGGGTTATGCGTGATTGGTAAACCATGAATCGTGGAATTATATATAACGTTCTGCAGCAACTTAGCCACACATTACATGAGTAAAAGCGCCGATGATTGGCTGGATTCATTTTTAATGAGTCTTCCTACTGCCAAAGTACTGCTATATATAAAAAGGTGGAGGATTTCTCAAACTTAAGGAATTATTTTCATAGGCTTTTCGCTCATAATCTGCAAAGGAATAGGAAAAAGTAAAATCAAAGTCATGTGAGTAATTCGATCCAAAGAATTGGAATCCTTATATTCGAAATCAGGGCAAAACAGAATATACAGGTAAGAACAGAGCTTTCATGTTAGACCCCTGACCAGTAGTGACCCATGCAGTCAACATAGATATCTTATGATTAGGATTTTAGATAAAACAAGAAGGGACACCTTTACAGTAACTATAGAGAGACCTAAGGTTTTAACCCCTCCAGGATCTACATCAGAAAGTGTGTTATATCTCTACAAAAACAAAATAAGTTTTAAGGAAGCCTCTGAAACTTCAAAGAAGAAATAAATCTATTTTAAACCATTATATATTTTCATGCATAACATCACAAAGGGTATCATAGGATATTACATCGTAGAGCAAGAGATAGAATTGTAGAGTTTTTAATTCAAGCCATAACGCTCAATAGAAACAGGAGAAAATTTAGAACACCAATTAATATATGTAAGAAATTTCGTACTTATATATTTCTCTTGCTAATTGCGAATAATCGCCTGTACTCTGAGACATGAAAGTTGGCAATCAACTCCTCCCTTATTTGATGCGGTATTGGGCCCTGTGAACATCCCACCTCATATGTTACTGTAAGTGTCCCCTCCTTGGTTCACCTTCCCCTTTTGTGGGTTGATTCCTTCCCTGTCAACATTGCTTTAGGTACTCTTATTTGTTCATTTAGCCTTGTCCCTTTGGTTATAGGGTGCTACTTCTCCTTCGCATGTTTGGTTGCTGCTTTCTGACCATGTGTGTTGATATTCTTAAGTCAGTTATATGGTTTTACCCTATATATTTATTTTTCCTCTGAAATGGAGAATTGTGCTCAATGTCGCAGTACCTTCAATTTATAAACTTCAGTTGGGGCATTTCTTCTACTTCATCTTCCTTTTCTCCTCTTCCTAAGATGATAAGTGGTTTGTATGTTATGGATATTCGTATCCTAGTTTCAAAGCTATTCTTGTAGCATTAATGTTATCAACACCAATGATACTCCAAGGAGGAAAGTATTCGGCATATAATACTACTTTTAGGATACCCCTTTTCTTCAAATAATGCTATTGCAGATAATTCAAAGGACTTCGTAAAACTGTTATGTCCTTATATTACAGCCGGCATTCTAATCCCTTAAATGATAAGGTACCGCAAATGAGAAAACATCAGTGCTGTATGAACAATGGCTCTATTCAAATAACGAAGCGTTCAATGTTCTATCCACCCCATAGTAATATTCGGGGCACATGCCTTTAGCTCACTACATACTACTGCGGATATATTATTACGCTTAATAAAATAGTGCCCCCTATATAAAAACAGTCTGCGTATATCGAAACCCTTCAAATAATCGTGGTTCCGAGACAGGCATCATCATTGCACAACTTTGCTTTGCAAATAGGAATACTACGCACACGTGAGATGGCTCACAGAATATAGTTCCGGATGATCCATTATTCTTATGCGACTTTGCTCTACAGATAACCGTAGTTTGCAAATATCACTATAGTTCATCCATTAATACATTCATATAACAGTACTACGGGAATTCCTATAATCTTCACTATTTGAAATGAATACACATCGGTATTTTTGTGGCAATAGTTTTCCTGGAATATCGGTGCATTTCACAGAATAGTGCTCCAGTAATAATACCACTCCTGGAATGTTAATACTGCACACACAAAAGTACTCTTAACATTATAGTATTCCGGGTGTAGCAATATTTTTCAAGGAATAGTATTCCAGGCAATCGACAGGATTTCCAAAATCCCATACTTCATATAATGGAGCCGTTAACCTTATATCCAAACACCTGTGATATCGGTACTCCAGGGATATGCGTACTCATTATGGTAAATCATTCCATAAATAATATTAGTTATCCTAAAATAAAAGTATTATTTTCAAGAATGTACCTCTAATATAAAAACACTCCTTCTACATTGGTACTGCTCAAATAATAGTGCTGTCAGGGTAAGCGTACTCTTCCCGCCAGGACCCTTCGCATGTAATGGTGCTCTTAGTATAATAGCACTCAAACTCATCCATATATCTCAACCATCAGTACTTTCATATAACCGTAGTATGGGAATCTTTGCACTCCTGACCATCGGAAATTTGGACAGATGAATAAACTTCATGCAATATCTCTCCTGGTATATCCAGGCACTTCATAGAATAATGTTTCTCATCTAATGGAGGCGTAGACTCTGAATCCTTCGCCTAAACTACTACATGGGCATCAATACCCCTCCTATAACAGCATTATAAGTAAATTCTGGCGCTGCGGCACCCTTAGAAATACACATGATTATTCTGCAAACAAGAGTACCCCTGGCAGGCTTCTGCTTTTCAAGTAACGAAACAATAAGCATATCAGTACTTAGCAGACATCATTACTACAAGCAAATCGGTACGTTCCATACAATGACACTTCATGATATCCGTGACCTTGACATATCTGCGCTTCTCAAATAACAGTATTACCCACGTAAGACTATTTTTCACATAATAGTATTCCATACAGATCATGACTTTTAAACCAATAATACACCAAAGATAAGAGTGCCCTCTCAAACATCGATAGATTATTCATGTTTAGTAATGCTACCAAATCAGTATGGTCATGCTATTTACACTTCATACACGTGACCATCCTCAGAAATAGCCAAAGGAAGGAAATATCTTCATAATGGCTTCACATAGAGAAAAAAAAAATAGGTCAATCAGAATTTTCAGGAAGAAAAAGCTCTAATACAAAACAATGACATACAATACAACTTATCCCGAGGGAAGGAGCCAGGAAGGCATCTTCACAATGATGTAACGTGAAAGAATATTTCCACAATAATCGATGCAGAAGAACATCTTCAGAAGGACGAAACCGAGAAACGTCGGGGAAATACCAGGAGAAAAAAGAATCTTCATAAAAAGAATAAAGAACGCAACAGCATCTTAGCCATGCCACGGAAAACCAGCATATTCATAAAGAAAATCACACACGAGAAGAAATCTTCAGAATGCCGCAGGAAAACTACATCGTCGTAGAGAACATGACCCACAAAGAAAAATCTTCACGATGCCGCGGGAGGAGAAAGCATCGATATAGAAGAAATGACAAAAAGCAATATATTCAAGCTGCAACGAAAAAAGTAGCATCATAAGGGATGCAGCGGAACAGAAATATCTTCATAAGAAGAATGCCTCGCGAGGAAATTCCATCGCAATAACATGATAAAAAGAAAGAGCATTTTCATAGAAGAGTCCAAAAGAAGAATATCATCCATATAACGCGGTAAAAAGAATCTTCATAAAAATGCAACACCAGAGAAAATTCTCATAATAAAATGGCCAGGGAAACTTCATCACGACACCCCAGCAAAGGACTATCGCCAGGAAGGAAATGCAGCACACAAAAGAATCTTAATAGTGACACGACGAACGAAACAGTCTCTATAAAGATGGCGAGCGAAAGGATATATTAAAAGTACGACGCGGTAAAATAAATCATAGGAAGAAGGATGCTCCACAAGGAAGATACCTCACAATGACGCAACATAAAAAAAGAGGACTTCATAAGAATGCAACAGGAAATATCATCCTGGAAAACGGGCCACACGCAGAAACATCTTCATATTAACACAACAGGAAGGATATAGCTATGCGAAAATGTAACACAAGGAAGCATTGTTATAATAACCTTCCACATATAAGCATCCTTAAGAAAATGCCACCCAAGGAGAAAGAATCACAGTGACATGGAACAGGGACGGCGCATTGACAAGGTGGGGGAGCATCATAAAGATGCAAGAAAAAAAAGCATCATCATGAGAACCCGCCGGGGAAGAAATCGTCATAAGAGGGCAAAAGATAAAGTCATCTTTATAAGAATGCATGGAGAAGTGGTATCTTCATAGGGATGCTGCAAAAAATGTCATCATAAAGGAACCCTCCAAAAATTCTCGTGAAAGGAATGCGGCAGAAAGGTGCATCCTCATGAAAAAATTAAATAGAGAAATATATATAATGAAGCGAAACGAAGCAGCTTGCCTGCAACAGATATAAAACATGAAGGGGCCCCCCAAAAAATTGATCCACATGAAACAACTCTGACAGGGTTAAGTCACATGAAGCTACGTCGTTCAGAAATTACGCCAAATGCAAAGGCGTTCGCGGAAATTAGGCCACATGGAACAGCGTCCGCGAAAATTAGGCCACATGAACACGCATATATAAGAAAGGAGTGCCATGAAAAAATACTCTCATAAAAATGCTGAAACATGAGAAAAAATACATAGGAATAATGCAACATGCGGGGGGATACTAGTGAAAATATCCAAACATCAAGGAGCACACTCAAAAAAACAATGGAGCAGGACAACGCATTCACAAGAATGACGTAACTATAAAAGAAGCCATATAAAAACGACGGCCCAACATTCCACGTTGTGCTCATTGGATCTGCATATCTCGATTGTATTGAACTCATACGAGTTTCCACAGAGAGGCATGAACACATTTGGACGCTATAGGGGCCCTTCCAATCCTATGCAACATACAATTAAAGTTCATTGTGGAATTAGAAGTCATATTATACCAGTTCAAATTCAACAATATATTACTCCCTCTATATATGCATAGATAAAACACGTCATGAACAATCGTGTGATTTTGGGGGGAACATTTTTATGCAAAATGAACAATGCTCTCATCTGAATCTGCATATACTAGTAACTACGTTTTCCCTGTGCTTAAAGATGTTTAACCATCCGTACCATCCTTTTTCCTTCTGGTTGTGTCCCTCGATAGTCCCCGTTTGCATGACTACAGAGGGGCATCATAATTCACGAGGTTAACACTTTCTATGTTTAGGACTCATGAACTAATCCCACATATAAAAAGGAGGAAAGATACATATATGTATGTATATGCTTGAGTATATATATGTTCCATGCTAAGGTGTAAAAAACTCAAAAACACATAGGCTGTTATCGATAGATGATAGCAATGTATAGAGGTATGATAATTACGTGTATTCCTTGCGCTACCATCTTTCTTATGTGTCTAGAAATTCATGCACCATCAGTTCACAGCGATAATGTGAATTCCATTAGAGCTTCCAAAGGAAGAATTCCTTATGTTCCTCCCTAATTTACTATAATTAACGATATGCAAAATGGAAAACATCGTTATACATACATGCATATCTGTTATTCCTAGTGTTTTTTCATAGATGTCCACAAATTCTATAGGGTTCAAATAAATCTGAGGACCTTGGGAACGCATTATAAAATTGCAATGCTTCATTACTCTCCTATCCAAAGGAGACTCTTAAAATATAAATTACGTAATGCAAAGGCATTGCAGAAAACGTAATCACCATAAGGAGTGCCATCATAACAATAAGTATTACATAAAGAATTTTTTCCATACTCATTTGCAACGGTATGTATGCATATAACTATAAAAATCGATATGTTTCCTAAATAGTTACGTCGTCCATTACGTGGTCAGTGCTGCAGGCAGTGCAATAACGATTTGACAATATATACTTAGGACCGTTACAACGGAAAACATAAAAAGAAAGTACTTCTAAAGGCAGTTACAATAAAACAAATAATTCAAAATTTAAATAATGTGTAGCAATATATTAGATTTTTCAGGAATCCGTTCGAGGATATTCTTATTCCTTTGAGTTATTCAGTTTCTCTCTGTTTCAGTTCATATATAATGAAAGGTAGGCAAATAGTAATTCTGTTTTATGACCCTTAATTATACATCCATTTATGTACTATATAATATAAAATAAAAACTTGCATATAAAGGGGCCTATGTAATACACATCTTATAAATAGAAAACGAATTTTACCCACGGTGATTCATAGAAGATTTGGTTCATCCATATACATAATATTGTTTCTCTTTTGCAATATTTTTGCAGTTGATAATATATTCACGCAGCCGTAGTTTACTCATAATTAACGCTGTATCCGCTAAGCTATTCTTAGCTTCCATAGATTACGATGAACTCACTAATATAATGACATGAATTACAACACATCATATGAGCGTCTAAATACTTTTAATAAAAAACACATCAAGGAACATATTGAGTTGTGTACATTTTATATATTATTGGGTGAATCACATCATACAATATGGATGTAGCAGGTGCGTAAATAAATAAAGTCTGTGCCAGAATATACTACCTCGCGCACACGACGCAAATAGTGGGCGAAGGATTGAAAATAACTAATTAATTACTAATACCGCAACATTACAAAGTATACGTCAACTGTATTTAGCAAAATATATAATTTCAATGGAAGAAAAAAAAACTTACATTTATTTAAAAACACAATTTTTAATTTACTGCCCACTGCATCAAAAAAAAAAAAACTGCCCTACGCGCAGAATAAAATGTAAAAGCGACGGATAATTTTTAGTAAAAATTGATTTAAAGAAATTTTTCCTTGCAATTCATTCCATTTATATGAAAACATTACTATGAAATGGTTTTCAACTACTATTTTTCCGGGTGAAACATAATTTTTCTTCTTCCTACATAGCTAGAATTACACTGGATTTATATTATTTATTCATATTATTCACATAAAGCAG
>NW_008481928.1:24963-27698 GCF_000524495.1 Plasmodium inui San Antonio 1
AGCTGCTTTCTCACAGCTTTGCTGTATCTCTCTCAACAATTGCAGAACAGCATATTTTGTTCTCATAGATCCCAGGTATATGTTGTTACTCAGATCGGAATTCCTTCTAAAGGTTTCACCTGCTCAGATGCCTTTATCCTCATATTTCTGCTTCCTCCTTTAATCGTAAGTATCTTTTATTTTTCCCTATTTTATAGTTCCTGATTTTTGTCGGAAATCATTTGCAAATGGAGGCTTATCTATTAAATTCGGCGTACGAACTACTCCGCAGTGACTTCCATGGGATTTATGATTCTCACAGTAGAAATGAAGAATGTATATTTATTATTAAATAGGCTACTTCCTTACATGTTAGGGGAATTTTATTGTTAAAACTGTACTCAACGAAACATGGAAAGAAAAAATTAATATCTTCTATTATACCCACGTTATCGTAATCACGGCGCGCTGTTATTGAAAACGATGTATATGTCACTTCTGATTCTACGGGGCAGCTGAATTTTGCCATTTATCTGTTTCCTTCGTAATGATTGCAGGATTATGACCAGAAAAATCTATATGTTCTGTACGCCAATTATCAGTAAAATTCATTACGTAATTCCTATTTCTATAAATTTATCATTTCTTATGCTTCATATTTCTATCGCCTTTAAATTAATATGTACAAAGAAGAATAAATCACTTCAAAATGTAAGAATTAAACAAACAGAAAAATAACAAATGAATTAATTTTCTAAATCTTATATCATAACGTGAATTATTCACCGTTAAAATCTCCCCTTTATAATTTCTGCAGATATTCATAATTCCGTATCAATTAATTTCTTACTAGAGTATGAATAAGTGTACTCTTCCGCTGCTCATTCTTAATATAATTGAAAAGGAAATGTATAATATTAGACTACTTTGTCGGAATAATATGATTAAGAATAAATATAAATAAATCTATTCCTCTGACAAAAAGTAAAGAATTATGTGGTGATGACCACAGGCGTGTAATAGTGCTCGTGTATACGGGAGTTTACATAATAATTTACTGTAGCGCGTCCAAATGATCTACATACAGATTTCATTTCCCTTAGGTGAAAAATGAATGCGTCTCACTTGCTCTTAATAAATATTCTGCATCATTAAAATGCAACATCTATCTGTCTTTCTTATCTCTAATGACAATTGCATATATATGCCTTGAGGCATTTTAATCAAATAGTGTATTTTATTATTATAAAATGAGTATAAGGAGAAGAACGCCTTCTTGTAGACGGTAAATAAATACTAAGCGAATATTATCTCATTCTACAAAACGAAGGAAAAATTATGCGTTGTTCCTCCTTATTTAGTTCTATATCAGCATAATTTTGTACATGTGAAGGTGCAGAGAATATCGCAATTATTTCGTCCCAGTAGAAATCTGGAGACAAGAAAAGTTTAACTCTGCCAGTAGTACTCTCCTCATCGCGCGACATCTGCGTACATTGAATTTCATGTAATTAATAATTCAGGTATATAGAAAAAAAATTCATATCGAGCACGTCGTTGTACGGACGTATATGAAAGTAAACTTGAAGAATTTATTCTCTGTGACAAAATAATATTATATATGCATTGATGATATAGCAGGAATTTATGCATTCTACGAAAACACACTTCCTATGATAAGAAAGGCATCTGCACTCTTATCTTACATTCATGTGATCGAAATTATGCAATGATCCATTATGGCAATACTAAAATAGGCACTTGGGTATTTATCATTTATTTAATTCTTATAAAAAAGCACCTATGATAAGAAGACACTCCTTTGAGAAAACGATGAAGAATAAGTGTTATATTTTCTACGGTATAACACTGTTCGACCGTTGTTGTTGAGATAACCTTACGTTTTCTGCCCCCGCTTTAGTTATTTTATTACACTCTGAAATGAGGAATTAAATATCTCGGTCAATAGCGGTGTGTGAAATGAATTGAATCTTTTTGTTAAGATGTTCTGATATGACAAAGCTATTCTTTCCTCTTCGGTTAAGAGGAAACTACATCTACACTTCTGAACCTATGAGTTTCATTTTCCAGAATCATCAACAGGTAACCATCTTTCCAATCGTGGACACAGGCTAAAATAGAACATGTGCACTCCTCCACTAGTTATTGAGTTATACACTATTTGTATCCTCCATTTATGGTAATATGTGTTCACTGTCCAGCAACGTTTATAGGACACTTTTGTGGGAGATGTGGACAGACGGATGAATGTGCCAAATATATACGACATTTACCTATTCCAATAAAATAATTTATGTATCCCCCTTTACATGGTCCACCTTGTTCGGTGTAACTAATATAAATTGCTTCGTGGGAAAGGAGGCTCCCTGCTGCCCCTTATTACTGCATGAGGATTATTGTAAAATTATGTTCCAACCCCCATCCTTAGGGTTGTCACATTAGTAATTTATCCTACACGGCCTGTTATGCACTAATCCTTGCTGAGAAAATCCTTAATCAATCAGAAACATGGGGCCCAATGCAGAAATCATTGTTTGCGGAAGGAAATTCTGCTGTGTATAAGAACTAGGAAGTGAAACGTATGTATTTACTTAATCGGTACGTCTTCTTTAACGCAGGCGTGATCTTTTCTCATGAAACACGTGTGACACATCAAATATAGAAACGAATATCCTAATACAAGCGCCAAATGGAAAACACTCGTGCAACAATGAATGTGTCACAAGTACAGCACA
>NW_008481929.1:0-10901 GCF_000524495.1 Plasmodium inui San Antonio 1
TATATTAAATAATTAATTAATTATTTTTTATATCTACTTTTCTAATTAAATATTACTATTTTATAATTAAATTTATTAAATAAATAGATATTATTATATAATTAATTATGAATTAAATTTATAAAACATATATCTATTTATTTACTTAAAATAATTTATTTAATTTTATTAATTAATTATTTTTATTATATAATAACTTATATTGTTTGATATATTAATTAATTTATTATATTATTTTTAAATTACATCAAATAATTTAATATTTATTATTTTATTTTAATTATATATGTTATTTTTCCCTGTAATTATTAAATGAATAGATATTAATTTTTATCATACTATTAAAATATTTATTTTAATTATTTTATTTATTTTAAAATAATTATTATAATTAAATTAGTCTGAATAATACAGAAATTGCATATTATATTGCTTTTATTAATTTAATGATTAATAATATATTATTAGTCTAATTAATTTATATTTAATTTATTATTTATTTAATTATATAATACTAATTTTTAATAGTTATGTTAACTTATATAACAATAAATAATATAATGGTTTATTATTATTTACTCTTTATATTAACTTATATATATCATTTATTAATTATATTTTTATAATTAAATATTTAATTATTAATTTATTTTAATTATTTATTTTTTAAAATATTATATATATTAAATAACTTTTAATTATTCATTATACTCTTACATTTATTTTATATTTATTATTAATAAACATTTAAATATTCTTTCTTAATTTTTTAAATAATAATTATGATTAGAATTAATTTGTAAAATAATTTTTAATTTAATTTAATCGTAATATATATTGTTATTTATATTAATAATTAACATGTGGCTGTTTAATTTAATATGTTTCATATTTATATTAAATTTAATATAACATTTTTTATTTAATTAAATTTATATTTTTATGAATTTATATACTTATAAATAATTAACTAAAATAATATTTTTAATAATTAATTTACTTTAATTATATTTTTCCCTATTTAATTTTATTTATTCGTTAGTTTTGTTATTTTTTATTTATTTTATTTCATTTAATTCATAATTATTTTAATTATTATTTAATATATACTACTAATAATTTATTGATTAATATATTTCAATTTTTATTTATATATAAAGTCGTTTATTTTAATTTGTTTATTATTTAAAATATATGATTATATATATTAAGTTTATGCATTTAGTTTATTTTTTAATTTAATATTTTTGTCTTTGAACTTATGTTGACATAGGTTAATTTACATATTTCGATTAATACCTAAGTCTTATTTTAAATATATTTTTACTTTAGTTCTGAAAGATTAATTCCATAAAGGATCATACATCTTTCAATATTATTTTATCTCGGTTTATATCTAACATTACAATGTATTTATCTTTAAAAGAAAAATTCAATAATTGTTTTGCCCTATATGAAGTTTTAATGATGTTATATATATTGCGTGGAACTTTTATTCTTTTAATATGAATGTATATTATATTGTTTTAAATGTTCTCCCTTGGAGTAACTTCAAATGTAATTCAGTAAGTTTCTGCTCAATAAGTGGAGAAAATGCATATGTTAATATAGTATTAGTAATGTGTATTTCTTTATTTTGTATTTATGGTAATATAGTTTATACTGAAGCGTTCTTATAAGAGCACAGACAAGTGTCATTATTCACAGATAAAGATGACAAGTATGATAAAATGTGAATCATTTTATGTAAAAAGAAAAAAATATATGAATATATCATGCATTGTAGCATATCGATTATTTCCTGAAAAATGTAAAAGTAGATAGCACAAAAATATTGAATTGTAAAATATTCTCCTCAGAATGAATGGTTTCTCTGATATATTGCATACCCTTAGAATATCATTATGCATGTTTTGAATAACAAATTAGAAAAAAACAACTATATTTTTAACAAATATTTAGATTGCAAAATAGTTTGAAATGTAAAAATGCCTTTTCATTCCTAAGGAAACAGTTTATCATAGAATTTGACTTATAAAATTCTTCCATTACTTGGAATCCTTAAGATTAAAATCTTTATTTCACACTATCCTATAAGGCAACAAATCTTTGTTTATAAACAGAAATTAATGTTTTTTTTATGAAACCAAAGAAAAATGAAATTACAACTATTCTACGAAATTTTATATTTTTACAAAACGCAGAAATTTTTCTAATAGCAAAATTTTGTGTCTTCTTTTATTTTAAAACTTTATGTTCATATGAAACACATCTCCTTTTCTGTTGTAAAAAGGGAATAATGTTATTTGGACAAATAAAATATTTTTAAAGCTTATGTCCAATTTAAAAGGAATTTACCATTTTCCCCTGTAAGGAAGGGGCAATAAACTAAGTTGCAGGTAATAGTAATCAATATAAACATTAATAAAGAATGAATAACGGAAGGTCATTTAAGGAAAAAAAACTAAATAATGGGTTGAAATATTTTATAAAAATCCATAGACATATCATTACGAAAAGCATATTATAAGCATGGGAAGTATCCTCTCTATAAATACATGTTACATCTTAAATGTTAATAATGATGTGCGCATACAAAATAGAAGAATCACTCATTGACTTTTTTTTTTCACTTAAAAAAGCTGAGCTTCAAGTCTTCACAGAAATGAGCCACTGTAATAATCATTAGACAGATATTTGTTATGACCTCAAGGATAACTTATGCAAAAATTCATAATATCTCCGAAATTGTCTATTCCTCATGTTATTTACATAAAAACAGATAAGCACATAAACATAATCTTTTTTAAAAACGCATTTCAATATCGAATATGTTTTAATTATTCTTAGTATTTTAGTACATATGTCATTTCCCTGCTTCATGATTAAAGCCAAAAGAAGAAAATTTTGTAGAACAGAGATGATGTAATAATTTAAACCAAATAAAATACTCACACATATAAGTGTAAAATATGTTCTTTACTAATCATACATGTGATCATTAAGAAGGGAAATTTTTTAATCCTGTGGAACTGAACTTACCCTGTGGACATGGAACAGAAACCACGGTATATTATCATTAAAAATATGTTCTGTTTTTATATTTATACTAAAATGATTTAAAAAAAAAAAATTATTTCTTACACATTTATTTTTTTGTTTAAAACATTACTAACACCAACTGTAGAAGAATATAAAATTAGACCTCGAATATCATAACAAAATTCACTTTTAATTTATGTAAAGCCGTAAATATGGTTATCTTGTCTTATAATGCATAGGCGTATGTCAATTTTTTCTCAATAACTCAGTACATCCCCTTAGAGGCGGCTCCGGGCCCAGAAAGAGGAGGGGCACTTGAGGAGGATACACAAAAGGGTGGCGACACCTGCCCATGAGGGAGAAGAAAAAAAAGATACACCATATGATCTTTCGGACCCACAAATGCGCGACCTAGAATATGAATAGTCAGTACATAATCGTGGCATCGTAAAAAGATTAGACGTTCAGAAGAAAAGAGAAAGTGCCTCTGAGATGATTCCAGATATACATATAGGAGTTTCAGAGAAATGTAAGAGAGAACAATGGGAATTCACAAGGAAACATTTTCTCGGAATAATCCTGCACAATCTTCTGAAAAATGTATGTAACACGTGTGACATAACCTGAGATAACGATCTCATCAGGGCAGATGCACATAATGGCGATCAGCCGTAGGTACAGAGACATTGATGGCATAGTTGAGGACAAAGACACAAGCACATCCTTAGTGAGTCCAAAGAGAAAACTCTATTCCACAGTTTAGAGAGAAGATGAAACAGGGGAAAGAGCGATGTCTCCAAGAGAATGAGGTATTAGACTTCGACGAATTAAAGGAGGAAAAATATATTCCCCTCATGGGAAGCCACAAATGTGTATGAGGCAACTCGGTCTCAAAACGAAGAACATCCCTGCAACATTGTCTTCAGAGGGCGTTGCTCCATAAAGTGACAAAACAACACCGGAAGGAGACAGCCTATTGCGCAATATAGGAGGCGGTCCATGAGACATAAGCAGTGGGAGTATACACAGTGAAACAAGAAGTGCCTAAGCACGAATCATGTGAGCTCACGGAAAAGAGAACTCATCACAAAGGTGTCTATGTTGATACTCATCATGATTCCTGATGAATGCGAGGGAAAGGATTTACAGAACATGGAGTTCTACTTCAACAACCACATAAGAAGATTCTGAAAAAAGAAGAAAGTGGACATGTTCCCTGAGTTATCAGATGAGGACAGAGCTTCCTTCTAAACTCCAGAAGAAACGGAAACTCATCAGTATAAAGAGGAAAAGTCTAAGTGTCTCATAAAATAAGCAATAAACATCTGATTCCACAAAAAGGATGAACACCATAACAACGACATAGTGGAAGGAAACCGCAGGGACAAGTATAATACGGATACTTGTCACTCTTGAATGGTGTTCATACGAATTCGTCCACAGTGACGAGGCAACTCTCATTAAAGAAGAATACATAGAAGTTACGGCAAACTACTATCCTGCAGGTAAACGGGGCACCTGACTGCCGAGCAAAAAGAACAAATTGAGTAAAATCTTTAACAACTTACGAGAAGAATCAAATGAACCGCAGAGCGATAATGGAATGGGCGCGACCTATCAGATGCGACTGACAGATCCGGACTCATCACCTGATGCAGATGTATAGTGAGGAAGAAATATTCCATCCACAGTTATATGGGTTGTTTACCCGCAGGAGGATCGGATGAAACTTCTGTACCATACGGCGAGTAACGAATGGTAAAATGCTCAATAGAAAGTGTGTAGTTCGTAATGATTGTCCTAGAATCCGAGAGGAGTGTACTTATTCGTCCTCTCACATACCCCCTCGGCGCTGGAGCCAAAACATTTATGCCTGAAGTGGAAATAAATCACTGTGCAATCCTTTCATTTATTTATGATCATGGCATATGTAATGCTCAAGCATCCCGTATCTACTAAATTAACTAGATGGCTGTATACAACGGCGCGAGGAAGTAGAGTTACAGGAAAAGGTTAACCCCAACCCCAGGCAGCTGTAAAATGGGGGGTACAATCCACTTGGTGCTCCACACACAGGAGCATATTTTGATTAAAAATTCCAAAGAGGAAATCACGACTTCAGAGGGCCAAGAAAAGAATAGGGGAACCATTACATAGGAACCACAGACTAGAGAAAATCCGCCTTTATTCTCTGTCTATATAACAGATGAACCTGCCATAACGTAACAATTACGGAAATGGGTATCATTCATTTAAAGAGGCATATATAATTCATGTCCTTTCGGGCACGTATATATTGTTCCAAGGACAGAAAACTAATGCATCCCTTAACGCAACAATGGAGGGCACTCCTAATGGCATCATAAGAGAGAAAAAATAAATGAACTTCGCGGCCACACGTTTACAAAATTGGATCTATTGAATTTGAGAAAACCGAGAACATTTAAGAATACGATGATTCCCCCGGATGCCTACTTTTTCCTACAGATGAGTATAATGTCGTGTATGAGATACGGCACAATCGTTGTTGTGCACATGATCGAGTAATTCTTGAAGCATATATATATGATGGTAACAATTACATCATACTGAACTATGTTAAAGGACAGGGACACCCCCCTTTCTAACTTCTCTTATCATTCGTCTGTCGTTTAATGATCTATTTATATGCACGTTAAAACTGGTATTTTGTCTGCCCCGTTATGTGTGTTAAAGGGCTACATTCTCTACTATGGTGCAATTTTTCCTTTTCATGATCCTTGTGTACCTATATTCCATATATGTCCCTATCGTATTCCCCCCCTTTTTTTTTCGTCATATGACAGTGCATAGTGCAGTAGAGGGCGAAAAAGACGTTCTAATGGATTCAGCCCAACAACCTGGTGGATTCCCCCATAAAACAGTTCCTAACTATATATATTACTTAATTCAACCACCTCCCTTTTCCCTTGTCTCCTTTTTTTCTGCGACTATTCAGTAATCCATAAATTATGAATAATTACATAGATGTTTCACTTATCACAACTGATAATTCACTGGTTCATACAGAAACAATCCACTACATTAAATATTCTTCACAAGTCAATATAGCAAGAATAGCCAGTAATAATGTCCTACTGACATATCCCCTTTGTTAATACAAAGATGTGTTCATTCCTGTGTATTTCTTCTTATTCTTCGAAATTATGCACTATGAGAATTTAATTAGAATTTACTAAACGATAAGTAATATGTAGTATTCGTATAGATAAAAAGACTTACACCCTGTTATACCTACGAATAAGCGATAAATATAGTGAAATATTAAGATAATTCTTTACCCATCGTCTAAGAAATTATAGAATTCACCGTGAAAAAATTACTATTTCATCAAATATTTCTTTCCTTAGACATTAATAATACAGCTTAAAAATGAATACTGCAATGGCTCGACCTTCCTTGGTTTTCTGCAGCCTTTCTATATGATTGAAATTAAAAACTTCAGCCCAATGAGAAGAATACATTGCAAAAATATTCAGTTTCATGTAACAATTTTCTGAATTTATTCAATAGTGAAGTACTTTCTTTATCTACCACATCCAATTATAAGAAGACAAGCTAATCTATACATTATTGTATAATACAATAATTTACCATACTGTCAAAAGTTTTCCACATTTTTTTCCATAAATGCGCCATTGGCCAACATGGGAGAAATAGAACAATATAAACATTTGTAAACGAATAATTATAATATTCATAATAAGACATTACCTAATAAAGACTACTCAACAGCATATATGTCGGGTTATTGTTGTACACTCCTCAAAGGGAAGAGGGATAATGAGTCATGTCTTCTGCTTAGACTGTAACATTCGGAGTATTAGCGGAAATATGTCAGGGAGAAAGGAAGCAGACAGAAGTAATCCAACTTTTCACTGTACCCATAGCAGGAGAATGTTATTTTTCCTATAAATCCTGCCAGTGGAACCAGCTACAAAATAAAAGAGTTATAACAAATCGATACATTGCAAGAGTAAGGCAAGTTAAAATGAGACTAAGAAATTCACCATAAAAATGCACGCGCAGAATAATCGTTCATTGGAACATGAAAAGAATACATAAAAAACTGATATGCCTCGGTCACATTTTTACATAGGCATAGCAGTACAATCTATAAATATGTGTTTTATATTACAAAGAGGATATTTACCTCGTTACTATAATTTTTGCGATGGGTCGGGAAACTCCCCCCATTACATCATTCAAATCTTTAATGCAGGAGCTGCTGATGGTACAGGCTGTATAATAATGAAAAAATATAAACAGGGCGCGAACACAGACAAAAATTAGATGAATGGATAAACGAAAGATATTCCACATTGTCACGCGGAGAATCCGAATAATTAGTTACAGCAATGTGGGGAATACATATATAGTACCGCAAAAAAAAGAAGCCTACGCCAACGAGTCGTTTGATTGGTGCGAGATGTGAAAATTTACGTGCCATGTGTTTGCCAGTATCACAAAGAAATAACCCAGGAATCGCAGAGCATGATGTCCGCAATACAAGCACCAGCAATCGGCCCCAATAAGGATATTGCCTCAATCTATTCTTTACACTTAGAGTTCGCACCCCTCGCGCAGCAACCAATTTCATATTCTAGAATATACAAACATCTCTCAGTTGGTCAAAAGGAAAAATAAATTTGAAATGATTAGGAAGAGAGCATATTTCTATACATATCACAACTGACATGGGATTATGTTCACTAAAAACTCCCAGTTAAGAATAAGATAGTCCAAATCGGCAAACAAATTGAATTAAATGCGAATCGCGATTTCTGAATAATATTTCCAAAAGAAAACATAAAATATAGGCACATATTATTCGTGCTGCTCCCCCAAATGTACCGCGATGCCTTTAAATATCTGTTATTTCTTTTATACAGTTATGTGCTGATGCACGCGCTGCTTACCCTGTTATAATTCGCAGCCACATGTGCCTGTATATTGACATATTCTTTCTTTTCAACTTAATTTTATGTACGAATATTTATTCATTTTTCTGTTCTTTATTTTGAGTCAATTCATTCGTTTTCAAATTGCGTATAATTCTGTTTTATATGTCATTTTTTTCTTTGTTTTAGCCAAATGAGTTACGCGCGATTGCTAAATCATGAACCGTGGTAGGGTACTCTGCCGGAAATTATCCGCGCATTATTTGATTAAGAGCAGAAATGAACGGAATTATTATGCTCTTAATGAGTCTTTCTACAGTCTAAATAGCGCTATGTATAAAAAGGTGGAAGACTTTTCCAACTTAAAAAATTATTTTGTAACCCTTTTGCTGATAATCACCAAAAAAATAAAAAAAAAACCAATTAATGTGAGTAAACCAATCCATAAAACTGTAATCCGCATGTGTAAAATCTCGTCGACAGGGAATATACAAAAGAAAACACAACTTCCATGACACACCTCTGACCAGTAATGACTCATCTGGTCAGGATTAATACCTCTATAATTACAACGTAAAATACGACGAGAAAGAATAACTAACACTGACTGTAGGGACGCCGAGCGTGGTAACTTTTCCGCAATTTACAAGAGAAAATGTGTTATATTTCTACAAAAGAAAGATAGGTTTAAACAGGCTGTTAAGACCTAAAGAAGAAGTTAATCCATTTTAAATGATTATATACTTTCATGTATAAAATCACAAGTGGATATCATAAGACACCACTTACTAGTGCAAGAAAATAAAAGCGTAGATTTTGTAATTGACGCCATAACGCTGAATGCAGACAAAAGAAGGTTGCGGACACGAATTAATATATACAAGAAATTCCCTACCTACATATATTTCTCCCTAGCTGTGAAAAATAGGGTATACTTTAAAAGAAATGGAAGTTCGCAATGAATTCTCGCCTTATCTGATGCAGAAATAGCCGCTGTCAACATTTCCCCATATATGTTATTGGAAGTGTTTTCCATTGTTTGCACTTTTCCTTTTTCGCGTGGATTCCTTCTCTGTGGAAATTTTCTTAGGAACTGTTGTCTGTTGAGTTGTACTTTTCTCGTCGAGTCACGCGGTGTTGCTCCTCTTCGCATGTTCCCTTTTATCTTTCCATATACTTTTCATTATTCATACTATCTCTACGACTGTTTCAGGAACATTCCGCATCTTGCACCATCACTACTGCATGTATAAACTGCTACATCTTTCCTTTATATATACACACTCTGAACATTCCATAATTTAAGAAAACAAACAGAAGCGTCATAAGACTTAATAGTTCTTCTTAATAAATACCTGAACTTTATGTACCCCCTAGGGCGTTCAAGCTGTTAAATATGATTTGTAAACATATCATGTATTCGCAACATAGTTATCAAGTCCGTTTTCTTCTGATCTATATCTTTATATCGTATATAATTACCAAAGAGGCGAAACTTATTATTTCTTCTTATAAGTATTCTTTCTCCATCACAAAGCTCCTTATGCAATTTATTAACTTTTACCAAATTCTACATGTCGAGAATTACTGTAAAAAGCGATTGACTTGTTCCTCATTTCTCCTATTCTCTTATATTTTCCTCAATTGGGGTCGAAGGGAAGTTAACTCTACGGATAGAAGCGCTCCATCTGATGACACTTCTGAGCACATTTTTACTTTCTCAAATTACACAAGAGTCGTCTTGCACACCTTAAGAGAAAAGGAACACCATCTTTTAATTAATTCTAATTACAATGCATTCGATGAACTGCAATCCATTGTATAACATCATATACCTGGACTATAGATGTGTGACTATTCCCTTGAAATGACTCTGCCCCTATTCTAGGAACGACATTCCTATAACCTGACAGACAAACATGAACTACCTGTCCACAGGGTATTCTGTCTCTGCGTCTCGTTAAATTGACATAGAGCATATTTTAATAAACCCCTTATACTGTAAGCTAAAAAGGAATTCCCCAATTATATTAATGGATTCCCCATTCTGAGCATATATCTCGCTCAAAACTGAACTGTACAAATTCCTTATTTTCTCGTTCTTAAGGCATGATTGTCTGATTACTCCTTAAATATATCCTGAGGACGTTATTCATGCTCGGATACTGAAAATACAGAACATAAGATAAGATTCCAATATAACTGTAACAACAGTGCCACTGACGCATAGAGCAAATTAGAATTCTATTGTTAGATATTACACTTACTAAGTACAGACATGGTCTTTCAACACGGTGTTCATTAATACTTATGGGATGTCATCCATGAATCGAATGAATATTTATACAGTGTCTATTTGCAATGTCATAATAGGCCATTATGAATTTCCCCTTCAATATGATACACCTGCTAGAGTAGAGCCTCTCTTTGAATCACTACCAACATTTCCCACTTTCTTGCCCTGATATGGCTACAACATTTCGCCTAATTTGAGCATCCCCTCTCACATTAGCGGACAGTCGCGGATCCATAACGTATGCATATCGACCTTGTCACTCCACTGCTTAGATAAGATTTCTCATATTTCTCTAGAGGATATATAATGAAAGGAATCAATACTCTTTCTATGCATAATAAAATTTCATTATAACTTTGCAGAAATAAATTGATCTATAAACATCCTCTGTACATAATTGTAAATACGTGCATTAATAACTACATTAAGTCCCAAACATAAGATATATTAATAAGCGCCGAAGAAGTATTCATTCATTCGTCAGAAATCAGATTAAATCAATTGTTAAGCTCTCCCATATATAAGCTGGAATTTTTTCCTCTAATCTGTCCAATAAGGGTTTATGGGCAGCTTAGTTAAGGAGTAATTAAAGGATTTTATTGGAGGGGACTATTTATTTCCAT
>NW_008481929.1:13216-22727 GCF_000524495.1 Plasmodium inui San Antonio 1
GTGCAGCAATAGTTACAGATATGTAGATACCTATATAGATGAATCCATATACTTATTCAGATTTTCTATTATTCCAATATAAAATTCCAAGTCTCTCTATAAAATAAAGACAGGAGGCTTCGTAGCATTAATCCACATTTTGTACTTTGATATCAGTGGTTATCACAATATGATAAATTCATCTATGCATCATAGCTCATATCCTAAAGAATGCCATAATTTATAATGCCAACAGTTGTAATTCTTTGTCTGCGGTAATAATTATATTCTTCTCTGTTGCTCCCCTGCCTCTCTCCTCAAGACAAAAGATAATTGGGGCAAAGTAATATGTACATATAAATTGTATGGGGCAAAGAATTCTCATACAGAAAGGAAAGAATGATCTTATTATAAACATCTTCCTCTTTTGACTGCTGAACAGGCATCTGAAATGTTATATTACAGTCAGATTTACTATTGAATCCTATATTATAAATTTATCGAAGCAAGGAAAATTTACAACTCCAGAAGAGTCATTCTTTATTACTATGATTGTCTTAATATAAAAAGAGGAGGGATTAATTCACCAAGTAAGTTACCTCTACTTATCTGACGACTGGGGTGTCCTCCTTAAGAATTAAGATATAAAATCCAAGACCCTGAACATACGAATCCTGGAAAGGAAAAAAATCATTACGATAACATACGAAGGAAATATATGTGTAAGGGGAAATATACGGGGTAGTGTATTATTATTAACACCTCAGCTGATGCATTAATACATTTGTAGGTTTGCATTATATAGTGCAACAAATAAAATAGGGGAGGGCACTACATTTAAGATGACAATACTAGTAATATCTGAAGCAGTATATCCCAATACAGCAGAATAGTCTTAATACATCACATAAACGTGGAATTTCTCGTATGGTTCTTGTTTGGAATTGCAACACTATCACATTTGCATGACATGAGGCGATGTCTACAGATATGTCAATACCACATTTCGTTCAAATAACTGAATATGTATAATAATGAAAAAGAGTACCTATAACGACTAGAGCAGAAAACGACAACGCGTAAAGCCTCAACTCTAGGACGACGCCCACAACCCTATACCTAAATCCTAAACCGTAAGCATAAACCCTGGATTATAGATCCTGACCCATGCACCCTACGTACTAGGCACTAGACGCTAAATAGTGAATCCAGGCCCCGTGGAGCCTGGAGCCTAAAGCCAAAACCGTACACCCTAAAAGCTAAACCCCAAAACATGAACCGTGAACCGTGGAACCTGAACTCTGAATGCTAAACCGTGAGTCTTACACCGTAAACAATAAACATGTGACCCTAAAACTCAAGCCTCCATCAGTCAATAAAAATCCCGAAACCTCCAAAGTAAACGCTGAATCTGAAAACCTCAACTCAGGAAAATAGACTCTAAAACATTAACCACGAGCCAAGAAAATGAACCCAACACCTTGAAGCTTAAACCCTGAACCCAGGGCAATAAAACCTAAAAATTTAATCCTACAACATTAAACCTAAACTTCCAAATCCCCTCCCTAAACCATAAGGTGGGGATCCCAAACAGTGAACACTACACAAAAAATCCTAAACGCTAAACCCTACACCTAAACCTAAACCCTGAACCCTAACCCCTGAACCCTGAACCCTAAACCTAAACCCTGAATCCTAAACCTAAACCCTGAATCCTAAACCTAAACCTAAACCTAAAACCTGAACCCTATACCCTGAAAACCTAAACCCTGAAACCCTAAACCTAAACCCTAAACCCTAAACCCTAACCCTAAACCTAAACCCTAAACCTGAAACCTTAAACACTGAATCCTAAACCTCAAGCCTAAACCTCCAACGGCCCGCACTCCAATGCTTCTCCCTTGTGTCATGCCCCCTCTTCCTGCTGCTTCTCTCCTCCCTTTCGCCCTGTGCCCCCAATCCTTACCAACACTTCGCCGAATGTGTCCATCTTCCAAAGCCCTCCACCCTTATTCTGAGGATAGGGGAAACTAACTTCCTGCAGCCCCCCCCCAAAAAGGCACCCTTTTATGAGATAGATAAGCCACCCCAGTGCTAATCCAATCCGTCTCTTGATCAAACGACTCAATTTTTCATCTTTCCCCTTCTTCTTTCTGTGGACTGAGATCATTTCCACGCTACCCCAATCCTCCATGCTCAATCTCCTCAGGTATTCGGCTGTAGGTTCCTCCTCTTCCTCATACTCCTCCATCTCTCCCGACGTATTTTCCTAAGGGCGACCACCGCTCGGAACTGACTTCCAATTATTGCTATTCCCCACTGCCCGGTTCCTTGCTTTCCGTGCCCGGTCACCTGGTAGTTGTTTCTGTAAGTGATTCTTCGTCTTATAGTACCGTACCATTCAGGAGTTACTGCGCCTCTCAACTACCTCAACAGCAGCTGCGATACTCGTCAAGATTGTACTGTCTCGGTATCTTGACCTGGGTCCCGCCGTTTGGTGTCAGACTTCAGTGTCCATTCACCTTTCTTTTGAGACTCGAATAGAATCGCACTGCATGCTCGAGGGTGGGGCCGTATCGGGTGGTCATTGGCACGGTTTCCTTCTCCCTACGTTTTTTCCTACTCTGAATTAAGATTTCTCCGCGGGTTCCGTTATTGGCCCATTAGTCCATGATACGGGTGCCGTAGTCCCCCTCGCGTTTCTGTTTCTCCTGGTATTGTTTAATTAGTTGTGCATGTTTAGTATGTGACTCGCAAGGCTTGGGATCTACACTAGGAAGTGCTGTTTTTCTTACGACACAGACGCCTCCTTCTCCCAGACTTCTTAATATCCTGTCTTCTTGGGTTTGTTCCTACGTGGCCGGTATAAAGGATGAGGAATGACAACAGGAATTATTCCTATTTTGATACGCCCATTCCACCCTATGCTATTCATTTCCACCAGTATTGCACAGGGAGTCAGAAACTTCTGATATCCATATAGAGTCCCCGTAACAGATAATTGCCCTCTGTATATCCTTTCCTTTTGATATAAGCCGCCTGTTTTAGCCTCTTGTCCTGTTTCCAGTTTCTTGTTTTTCCTTTTGCCTCTACGATTTCTCTTTACATAGTACTGTTCAATTACCTGTTGCTGTCCTAGAATGAAGTCTCCGCGATGAGGATTTTATTTGGAGAAGGGGTAGTGCCCAGAATCTTATACCAGAAAAAAAATTTCCCCTAATTTCTAATCAATTGTAGATACCTTTGCCGCTCTTATGCCCTTCTGTATTTCCTAACCGACATTTTCCAACCTAATACTCCCTATACCTCAACTTCCCTCGGTCTCGGCGCCTCGGGTGTTCTCTTCTCGTATGTATCTTCCTTATCTTATACATACTTATATTATCCGGCCATTATTGCTTCCCCTTCCCCGCCCTCAATTTCTTCAGGAACCCGCTAAACGGCTTCCTGTTGAAAAGACTGCTTCTGTATTAGTGGTCAGAAGGCTTACCTCCTATCTAGAGTCTTGTGGTCCCTTTGGATATTTTTTCTCGGAGGCGGCAATTTAATCAACTTTATCTTAGGGGACCTCCTGTTTAAGTGAGTCCTCTTTTAATCACATTTTACTCTTATCCATAGGGCACCTGCTTCCATTAGCAGCGTCTGTAGCCCTGATATTTCTGCTTATGGTTTCTCTATGAAACCTGCGTGCCATTCTCTTCTTCCGAATATATCTTTTAACTGTATCCTCCGCCTGCCAGGCTATACTTCATCTTCGTTGGGTCAACTTTCTCTTGTTCTTTTTTATCTATTGAGATCAATTTTCTTCTCCCCGTCCTGCAAGGAGGTTATGCACTGAAATTCAACTTACCCTTACTGTTCCTCTTAATTACTACTGCTTTGGGGGGGTGTTCCTAAGATCGGCGTGACTCCGGATATGGCTTGACATACGAGCGCGGTGACTTCCTTGACGATCTTCTCAATTTATCTCCTCGGGGGCTAGTTAATTCCACGATCTCATGATACTCCTCCAATAATGCAAAGACCCCTCTCTAGAGATATTTTCTGCTCCTTATTCACGTGGTGTCCTTTGGTCTCTTGGAAGACGTCCCCTCTTTGGACGATTAGTTTTGCCGTTAGTTGCCTCAGTTGGGGGGTGTTGGTCATCTTGAACTCCTCCTACTCTTCCTGATATTCCTGTTGTCTACTTTCCCTTCTCAGTTGCTTTGCGTCGTTTATTTACTGGGATGCCTCATATTTTCCTCTGTGGCCACCCTGCCCCCTAGAGAATTGGTCCGGCAGCAGTCAGTTGGGTTGGCTGGGTCAAGTTTTCTTACCCTAGGTTTCTTCTTCTGTTTGACTTCATTTACTGCAGAGAAGTTATATTGTATTGTTCTCTTTTGAGAGATATCCATTCAATTGCTCCTCCTGCATCATCCTTACTTGAGATCATCCCTTAGGGGAGTCAGCTCTGGCTTTTTGGCTTAATCCTCGCTCGTGCTCCTGTTATCTAATTCCTTAAAGACTGTTTCTTCCCATGATATGCTTTTATCTTTGCTCGGACTCTTAGTTGCTCCTTTATTTGACATCTATTGATCTCCTTCAGTTACCTGGCTGAGGTGGCGGCCCTGTCACGCCCTTTCTCAGCGCCCCAGTATCGGTGGGAACTATGGAGGGTCTCCTGGCATAATTTACTCCATTATCATGCTGGCTTTATACTTCCTCATTCTTCCTCCGGATTGCATGACCTTATTTTGATAATTTCTTGAGAAGTTATTACTCTCGGAAGTTAGGTTGAGAGTTGTTCATCTTCGTAAGCTTCATTGCATATAACGGGGGGGGGGAATACTTCCCCTTTCGGTTTGGGCTGGTTGCCATTAGCTCTGTTGGAGCTCCTTTTGCTTTTCCTTAGTCCTTTTTTTCCTTTGGTGTTGATCTCGGTCGGTTTCCTGTATTCTTCCCCGCTGACTACCACAGACAGATTCTGTCCGCGGGTTGTTCACTTTCCTCGCTCTTTTACTTTTGGGGGTGGCCCTACATCGTGTAGGTGCTGGTATCCATGTTTTAACTATTTCAGATTTGTATTCATACAGGTATCTTAGATTTGTTAGGGAGTGCTAGGGTAACTGCCGTAGGTTTCTGAAGCCGCCCTGCTGTGGGTTATTATTACTTGTTGCATCCACTCGTTGGGGGCTGATCCGCCTTGTCTTCTTTCTTCCCGAGAATCCTTCGCCGCTCTACTCTGTCCACTTCTTCCTTCCACTATTGAGCCTGTGAAGCTTCCCGATGTGTTTCATTAGTCCCAGTGGTTCCGGCGGTAATCTTCTCAATTCTTATTTTGTATTTTGTCAAAACTTCTTCTTACTGTTCCTATTTCGATGGCCTTCGCTGCTATCCGCAATTGGCGGAATTCATTCTTGTCTTGTATCTTATGGTTTTTAAGCCCTCCTCTGCATCTGCTCCCGCCTGGGCAGTGAGTTTCCTTTTGTTCTGGACGGTTGACTAAGTTTTTATTACGGTTCCCTGTTTTTGCTCCTTTGTTTCTTACTCCTCTAGCAACTTGCTCCTGCTTACTCAAGATAGGTCTATTCTTCTTTCTACTCCCCCTCGGATATTTCCAATACTTCTCCTTTCCTCTGGTTTCCTGGCCTGCCAATCAACTGGGAGGGACCCTTCTGGATTATTCCTCTCATCTTTCCTTGAGAAAATACTTGTATTCCGAGGGATGTTGAATCGTTCAAGCTGGTCCCTTATATTGTAACGGGGTTTTCGTCTATGGGCTGTGGAATTTATATTTTTCACTGAAGAAATGAACACGCGTTGGTTAATAACACTCAGGCCATTTATTATAGGTCCGCAGGATTGATCTACCCCGCTGTCTGTTTTCCTTATTCGTGGGCAGCTTAGGGGGCCCAGGCTTCCTGTTCGCTATGGGTGCTTCTTCTACTTCTTTAGGATACTGTACTTCTTCCTGGAGTTGATTTGTCCTAGTCTCCCGATCTTTGCGGGGTCAGTTTGGTATTTGTTTCTTATTTGGTACAGTTAATAGATTTGCGATTTTTGTGACTGTGGTCCCTCTGATACTTTCTCCTCTTTGCCTCTCCTGATGCTGGATTTGCCATTTTTGGTTCCTTTCTGAAGGTAGCGGCTTTCTGTTTTTCCTTTTCCTGCGAGTTGGATTCTCCTCCTTTTCCGTCTTTTGTTTCCAGGGTCCTATTGCGCGAGGACCCCCCGCCCTTCTATCTCACAGATTAGTCGGAGTCGCCTCCTCCTTTAGTTGTCCCGGTAGTTTATCTTCTTCTATTGGTAATTCCCTCTTTTGTAGTGCCCTGGGGTGACTCATGGAGATTCTTTACTTGTGTCAGTTTCTTCATATTTATCTCCCCTCTTGTATTGATGGAAATCTCTGATTTTTGTACGTTCCCAGACTATTCTCCTTTTCGCTTAATTTATTTCTCGGCTACGGTATACACTTTTTGGTTTCACTGGATCTAATCTTTGCCCGTTCTGGTGTTCTTCGTCCTCATAGGCTTCCTCTTTTTTCTTGCGAGCCCTGCTTCGCCTGGTAGGACGGTGCTCTGCCTCGAATTTATCCGGTGTGCGGCTTTCCTTTGTTCGTGTTTGGTTGGCCCCCCGAGTTTTCTTGGTAGCTTGTACTGTAGGGGGTGCCTCTCACTTGTACTCAGATTTCTGGGGGTCAAGTGCCTCTTATGACGTTAACAACTCCCCCGCTCCTGATTTTGTTTGGTTATTTGACTTTGCTCTCCACAGTTCTGAGCTATTGCCCTTCTTTTTTCGTCCTAATGGCGGTGGCCTCTGGATTCCTTCTTTGCCCCGTTGGGTGAACTCTCTGGCCCTTTTTTCACCTTCCTTCTGTTTTCCTTGCATACCTCCCCCAGTTCATCCTGTATAACTTTCTACTACGGCTTGCTGTTATGTTGGGTTGTCTCCTTCCCCTATTCGTCGTTTTGTTGTTCATCTGATCTCTTATTTCGTGTACTGCCTCTGGCTGAGGTTTATATCATCTGTTTCTGATGTATTAGCTCGTTTCTGGCGTCGGGTAATACTTGTGTTGTGGATGTGGTGTTATTAGTTGGTTGGGATCTCTTTGGGGGGATCTATAGTCTTATTTGTCCACGGGGCCTGTTCCTTTCTCCTTGTGGGTTTCTCAGGACATTCTTATGCTGTCGGATTGGGATTTTTGAGGTTCTCATCGTCCATGTGTCTGTACTTTCTGGTAAGTTGGGGGTCACATCTGCTTTTGGGAATTTATATGCTACTTGGATTTGGGAGCTTCGCTTTGCGTCCTTGTTAGTTTGTGGGGTTTTTGTTCCTTGAGTTGTAGTGATAATTCCTAGGGGACTGGATTCTCGGCGACTTTAACTTCCTTCCCCCTTCCCTTAAACCCATGTTGCTCTGTTGTCTGCTGGTTTTCTGGACACCTAGAATCTTTCAGTCTTCTCTCATAATACTACCTGAAATTTGTCCTTCTTTGCACAGTCTGACTTGGCCCTTGCTTTCCTTCTTTGTTGTCCTGGGGTGAGTTTTCCTCCTTTTCCCAGTCCTTCGTAGCACTTTCTTCTTGTTGGAACCATGTTCTCTTTTGTCCTAATTAGTGAGATGCTGTTGCTTCATAAATATTACTTCGCCCCCTTAAGTTGCGTCCGTTGGGTTTCTTATTATTGCCTTGCCTCCTGCTGTAAATCTCTGCGGAAGTTTGGGCCCTGTGGCAACCCTCCTGTTGTTTTTGCCAGTTGGTGTTCGTAAACTACTTCGCTATGTTACTGAAGGCCCTTTGTCCTATTCCCTATATATGTCCCTGTTTAGTCGGTTTCATCACCTCCTGTTGCTGGTGTTATTGTGGTGCTGCTGGGCGGGGGTCCATCTCCCTCCCTCTCTTCATTTCTGCCTCTTTTATTTGTTCTTTTGGTGGTTTCCTCTTCTGGCCCGTGTGTATGTACTTGATCTGCCTGTTATACTACTTTGACATCTTTTTTACTCTCCACTATTATGTGATATCATCCTCCAGTGCTAATACTACTCTTCCCCCTTGCGCCCCGTTCCTTTTCAACAGTTATTAACACACTAACCCCCCAATTACCCTTATTCCTGGGCTGTCCTGTTGGTTCTGTAGTCTTTCCCTGGGTGTATTTGCCGAATCTCTTGCGGTCTGTTCATAGTCTCGGCTGTTTCCCCTTCTTGTTGTTCTTGGAGTCCTGATGCTGCGGTTTCCCATATAATCGTACCCTTTCCCTGTTTCTGATGCTGAGGCTTTCTCCGCCTTCTGCTGTATTCTAAAATGCATGTCCTCCCCTATCTTACCTTTATATTCAGGTATTCCAGTTGCAGTTCCTTCTCCTTGTTGGTGACTAGTTAGACGTGTTTTCCTGCTGTTTTTATTGGGTGCTGTTTTCCCTTTTATAAAGCACTTGTTTGTGTTCATAAATAACTCCTTCCTCTCGATTTCTTTATACATATTTTTTGGGCCTGTAGGTTCCCTTATTATTTTTGTCCTTGGGGTGTCAATTTAGTTTTGTCCCCCCCCGTGAGGCTTAGCACATATTTTCGCCGCGGGCATCTTGCTTATTGTACTTTCCATCTATTACACAAGTCTCTTATAGACTTGTAGATTGTCTCACTTTTAGAATTAAGACTTATCTATTAAGGGCAACTTCTATCGTATCTAGTAGTTCTATTATTGCTTGCGAGTTACTCTTATGAATAATGCGATTACTAGGAAGGCAGTTATCATTCCTCTGGTAGATTTATAGTAATCGGCTATTGCTTACTACTTTTATCAATAGATTATAGTACATCTTATTCTACTATTTTGTTGTTTTGTATTTAGGATAAAGGGAGATAATAGGATATACTCTGTGAAGTTATTATTAATAGTGAGTACTTTGGTTCATCAATAATTCTTCATTCTGAAATATTAGAGTATCAATATACCCATTCGTATACTCTTCCTAATCTTTATTCCAATATCCTACTGTTACCCACTTCTTTGATTACTAAATAGTGCTTCTAACGGGTACTTCGCTTATGTTAATATTCTTCTCCTGTTGTTCCTTAATTCTTTTACATTTTTTCCATCCTATTTATACCGCAAGACATCTGTAATAAGCTTTAGCACAGGAATTATAGGTTTAGAGCTCGTTTTATAGATTAAATGCTACACAACTATATTATATGTGAAGACGCCTACTCTAAAAACCAGACGCAATAAGGATATATAACAGCTTATTATGCCACACCGCCCGGTATTAACTCAGGAATCCTGTATAAATTCTTAAAAGAATTCTCCCATGGGAATATTATCTTTGTTGCGTACCCTTCTTAACTCTTCTTGTTGTTTCTTATTAATTTTCATGTATAATCACGCGTCGAGTTCATTATTATTCATGAGTACTGGTTAATTCTATCCCAGCTGGAATAAGGAGTATTCGTTCAAAATAATGAGAAGTATGCTCACATTGCTTAGACCTAGTTCAACTGACAATATTAGGATTAATTCTATTACGTGTTGTTTGATATTAACAGGAAACACAGT
>NW_008481929.1:24532-24991 GCF_000524495.1 Plasmodium inui San Antonio 1
AAAAAAAAAAAAAAATGCACTACGCGCAGAATAAAATGTAAGAGCGACGAATAATTTTTAGTAAAAATTCATTTAAAGAAATTTTTCCTTGCAATTCATTCCATTTATATGAAAACATTACTATGAAATGGTTTTCAACTATTATTTTTCCGGGTGAAAAATAATTGTTCCTCTTCCTACATAGTTAGAATTACACTGGATTTATATTATTTATTCATATTATTCACACCGAGCAGCACCTTTTTGGAGTACACACAGCTATTCGGTTGACTTACACCCGCGAATAAATAAAATATATAATTCATTTAAATTTTTATGATAATAACCACTAATTATTGAGCTCACAAATGTGCGCCCACTAATTCACTTTCTTCTTTGGTGAAATAACCATATTTACGAGAAAGAAAAAAATAATTAAGTCTGCACTACATAGCATACAGAAATCAGTCCATTATCATC
>NW_008481929.1:25001-25671 GCF_000524495.1 Plasmodium inui San Antonio 1
CTGATTGGTTATACGATCCTCACTCTTTAATATAATATACATTAATTCATAAGAGTCATATCCACTTTTCCTCTATATCAAATTTCCTGCTTGGACAGAATGTAATATTGCACATTATTCCTTATGCAAGAATTTTTTTACGATTGTTAATTATCTATTAATAACACAGAGAAGGAAATATATTGGGAGATGGTTTATATATATACAATCACTATTATCGTCTACAGAAACAGCATTTCCTCATAGACAAAGTCACACACGAAAGGACATTTTCAGAATGCCGCGGAAAAGGTACATCATCGTAGAAAGAATGACACACAGAAAAACATCTTCAAGAACCCCCGGCAGTAAGAAGCATCCATATAAAATAGATGGAACAAAACAATATATTCACGCAGCCGTACTATACTTATAATTAACGCTACATCACCTAAGCTATTCTTATGTTTCAAAGATTACGATGAACTCACTAATATAATGACATGCCTTACAACACATCATATCAGCGTCTAAATACTTTTAATAAAAGACACATCAGGGAACATATTGAGCTGTGTACATTTTATATATTATCGGGTTAATTACATCATACAATATGGATGTAGGAGCTGCGTAAATAAATAAAGTCTGTGCGAAAATATACTATCTCGCGCACACGACGCAAATAATG
>NW_008481930.1:0-8118 GCF_000524495.1 Plasmodium inui San Antonio 1
GTACAAAGTTGTAGACGCTGATATGAGAGAAATCATTTAATGACAGTAATTTTCAAAAGTAAAAAGAGAACTTCTCTTATAGTAAGAGAAATTATTCTAGAATTTCTATCTCTATATCTAAAGGAGCGCGAAACATACATAAGAAAGTTACAGTGTATAACCAAAAGAAAGGGAAAAAAAGAAAGGAGTCCACTTTCTTATTTCTCCCGAATTGAAAATGAAACATGTATGATGTAATGAAAAAAAGAAAAAAGGAAGAAAACAGAAAGAGGAAAGAAAAAGAGGAGAATTATAAATAAAATAGAATACACACTTTTAAGGTTGAATATAGAAGAATAAAAGAACACACAACAACTACAAGAAAACGAGAGGGAAAAATTATAAATGACATGAAGTACAGACTCTTAAGGTTGACCAAGAAGGAATCAGACATCAGAAAGCAACTACAAAGAAAAAAGAAGAAATAAAAGAAGCGAGTAAAGCGAGCCAGAGTGAAAAAATGACAGGGGAAACACAGCAAGGGGCAGGGGAAGAAACACAAGGAAAAGCACTCATCTTTATACAACACAAAAATAAGAGACCTTTATAGATACAGAAGAAAAATAAGGGGAAGAAGAATATATATGTGAGCACATGTATATGTATATTGCTCAAATATACGCAGTACCGGACCTCAGCGAATAATGCCCATGAAAGAAAACGGTCTTTCTCACCGAACAATCCTAATTAACATATAACACGAAATAGAGTAAGAAGGGAAAAAATCACACGGCCTCTCGATTTTTAAAATTATTCTCATATCCAATATCTTTCCTGATAATTAGAAATTCGGGATCCTGTAGAATTGTATATAAGGGCATCTATGTCACATTCTATATGCCATATTCTCAGGGAGTGACACCCTGATTCGATTTTTATATTAACATTAGGCTATATTCGGCATATAATCAATACTATGGTGTCGTAGCAGAATAGGACGGATTAAGAAGAATTCACAATTATTTTATTATCATTGGGAAAATTAGAGGCTGTCACTTCGGAGTAAATAAATATTGCAGAGAAATATTTTTTCTTCCTTTTGTAAAAATACACCTATTATGCGTAATAATCTGAAGAGCCAAACTTCTAATTTATCGTATAATTTATTAAGAACAGTCACATGTCCCTAATGCGCTATGCATCATAGATTCTATTTTCTAATTATTTGGGGATATGTAACCTCATATAAAATGTTATACGGAACTTCCACTATCTTAGGATTTTAATTAGGGAGCATATTCCTATTGACTTATATTCAGCTTATCGTAGAATGTGTAGAAAAATATAAAACAAATTAACCAGGAAAAAAGAAAAAAAAATGGGGAATAGAAAATATATTTTTTTAATACATTTAGCTAAGAATAATAATTTTATCCATTCGTGATGATGCGTAAAATATTTTTCCATTCACGACCTTTTAGGAATAAGAGCTGCCCTGTAAAAGATGTGTAAATTACGCAAATAATATAATGGGAAGGGAATTTTCATTTATCTTGATTTATTTTTATTTATTTCTATTTATCTTGATTTATTTTTATTTATTTTTATTTATTTCTATTTATTTTTATTTATTTCTATTTATTTTTATTTATTTTTATTTATTTATTTTTATTTATATCTATACTTAACGCGTGCATTGCGTAGTAATCTTTTTCTTTTTTTCCAACTACTATTCTGCTCCTCTTATTAATAACACAGTTCATTTCCTAAGTCTAAGCAATTAGAGATTGCATAATTGTATGATGGCATATGTCATAAGAGATATGTCTCAGGAGGGAATTAATTTTAAATCATACCATATAATTGTTTCATAAAGGGCTAGCAGAAAGAATCGCAAAATTCAGAAATGTAAGGCCCATAGCAAATTCTTTTTAGGACCATCCAAATGGGCGTCTCCAATTATTCATTGCACAGGAGACACCCATTCTGCAACAATGGAGAGAATAATTTCTAATCTGAAAGATGCCTACCATAGTCCACCCCAAATGGCATCACCTCTAGGCTTAAAATGCTATAAATGAACCCGCATTTCGCCTTGTAAGCTGCGTAGGATTCTTTCGTTCAAAATTACACTTCCAGCGTCGTGAAGTGTCGACCTGTACCATTGCCTGTTACGTTAATGCATGGAATGTTCTTGAGCGGGGTCAACGTTATCGACAAGAGGTAACCTCCATTAGTCGGTATTAATAAATGCATAGGATACTATAAAAAATGTTATCCTCCTTTGCATTCTGCCCCAATTCGTCCCATCTCTCCTATGAGGCACAGTGCCCTTTCTAGGGAGAATTACCCTGTAGGGAAAATAATCTCTAATTTGTACATTATTTGCCGTAGAATTATCCGGCTTCCCTGTGCATCCTGTCCATAGAGGAACTGCTCCTGCGGCCTGTGGACCATCCGCATCTCGCGTTATAGTGCTGGGGTATCTGTCCTTATCCATCTCCAGATTTCACACGTTTAACATAAATATAAGAATTTTCGGAAGGCATCATAAAAGTGCAATATTCTATTTCTCCCTTATCCAAAAAATACGCTTCAAATATGAGTTATGCAAAGCAAACGCATAGCCGAAATCGTAAGCACCATAAGGAAAAAGTACTATGATAATAATAAAAACTATGTGGGGAATTTTTTCTATACACATATGTAATGATATGTATGCATATCAGTAGGAAAATATATGTTTTTGCTGCTTCGATAAATCGCCCATTACATCGTGAGTGGCGCGAACCCCACATCACACATGTCACAATATTTGTCTAGCTGTGTTACTATGGAAAATAATCAAAAGAGGAGTCCTCCGCCATACCAATATAATAAATCAAATAATGCAAAACTTAGTAAATGGGTAGTTATACATTAAAATTTTGGGAAATATCTTTGAGGATATTCCCTGTTGTGGGTGCAAGTCTTCTTTCCCAGTTCATATATCTTGATGAGAGGTGTCCATACAGGGTTTCCAGCATATGATCCCCAATCATAGATCCATTTATGTATTATATATCACAGAAAGACAACTTGTATATAAATGAGCATATTTAATGCAGGAATTCTAAATAGACGAATAATTTCACGAATAATGACGCATACGAAATTAGATTCAACCATGCACATAATATTATCTCACTCCTGCAACATTTTCGCAGTTGATAAGATATCCCCGCAGCCTTACTATAATCATAACTAATGTTATATTGCTTAAACTATTCTTAAGTCTCATCTGCTACAATGAACTGACTAATGTAATGTTATGGATTATAACACACTATATGGGTGTATAAATAGTTATAATAAAAAACACATCAAGGAGAATATTGAACTGGCTACATTTCATATACTATGTGGTGAATTATATCTTATAATAATGACGGAAAAGTTGCGTAAATACATGAAGTCTTTGCGAAAATCTTCGACCTCGCGTACACGATGCAAATAATGCGCCAACGATCGATAATATACACCTGATTCCTAATACGCTATTATTTCAAAATTTACGCGCACTATATTTAACAAAATATATAATTTCAATGCAAGAGAAAAAAAACTTACATTTATCTAAAAACACAATTTTTAATTTACTGCCCACTGTGTCAAAGAAAAAAAAATGCGCTACACGCAGAATAAAATGTAAAGGCAACGAATAATTTTTAGTGAAAATCGCTGTAGGAAAATATTTCTGTGGTATTGATTTTATTTATATGAAAACGCTATTATAAAATCGTTTCCAAGTACGATTTTTCCTGGTGACACATGATTCTTATTCTTGTGAAAGAATTACAACAACACTGAGTTCATTTCTTGCAGTCATATTATTCACACATAGCGGAGAATCCCCACAGTATACCCCGCTACTTCCTGCAATTACACACGCGAATAAGCGAAATATAGAATTCATTTAAATTTCTATCATAATTACTAATTATTCACCTCACAAATGTGCGCCCCATAATTCACTTTCCTTCTTGTTTAAGTGACCATATTTACAAGAGAGAAGAGAAATAATGGGCTTTCAACTACATGGAATAAAGTAATCAGTGTTATCTCATCATTCATAAGAATTATTTACATAGCCTTTTATAAAACCATCGCACACAAGTTAAGTGCACAAAATCTGTGCACTCAACGCATGGTTGCATTAAAGAATTTCACATTCTGTCTTCTTGTATTTATAAACTTCTTCTCCTATGGAAAAATAACCCTAGCAGAGATATATTGCATTTATAAGTCATTTTATGAGTAACAAAAATTTTAAGGAAAGTCTATACTAAAGGGAACGAAGTATTAATTTATAATGTACGAAAAATACCATAGTTTTCCTATTATAAGGCATAGCATGTCATACGCTCTATTGTGTAATGTATTAGTTGCAATAATTACAGCGAAGCCAGGTTATAACGAATAGCCATCATTGTTTATTGGTAATAACTGAATCTATATTCGTCTCAAGAGAAAAAAATAGATAAGGAAATAAATAAAGATGAAGAGCAAAAAATAAAAAACAGAATGAAAAAAATAAGAAAAGGAGAAGAAGAAAATTACAAAAAAGGAAGAATAAGAAAAAAGAGATGGAAAATAAAAAATAAATTATAAAAAAAATGAGAGAAATACAAAAAAAAATTAAAAAAAAAAAAGAAGAGAAAGATAAAAAACAAATCGGAAAAAGGGAAATACAAAGAAAGAAAAGAAAAAAAATAAATAAAATGATTAACAATAAAAGAAGGAGGAAACTAGCAGGAACAACAAGAGGAGAAATTATCAGAAAATAGGAAAAATAAGAAAAAAGCAGAAAAGAAAGAAAAGAAACCCTAATAATTCCTCCGATTATGCTTTTGTGGAAACCGCCCACAACACACAGGTGAAGCTATTCTCTATTTCACAGGAATGACGCAACTATTTAGTCCGCGTATATTCAGGAATATCACTACGAAGTTAGTCATAAGGGGTGTTATTAACAACTTCGTCCCTGTACGATATGTTGTATGTCCATTCCGCAGCGTAACTAAAGTGGCTCCATATAAAAAATACCTTCACTCATAAAGATAAAGGTGCCCTTTAAAGTTTATTCATATATTTCTGCAAATGTATGCAAATCCTATATGAATTTGAAGGACAGGCTCTTTACAGTTATCACAAGATTCCTCAAACGACTCCCTCGTTTCACTTACTGTACACCCGAATACGCCATTCTGCACAGGAAGATCATGACTCCCCAGGACACATATTATACAAAATCTTCAGAACGAATTAGTGAATAAAGGCTTGATAAAGAGCTTGGAAAATCGATGGAAGCAGTCTTAGGCTAAAATTCATCGAATTTTTAACTAGTGCTTCTTACATATTACCATTGATCGGATACATGAAATGAGAGAGGTTCTATGTTTCCCCAGAATTGCTCAAAATATACATTTTCATGAGACAGAATCAATGCAAAGGTGCTAATTCCTCATTCCACAGTCTATGGATTTATAGAAATTTTAAATGGAATTTTAATTCAGACAAGAATCATTATGAGGAATCGACTGATACCTGAAATCTCACCATGGTTTCATGCACCACAGGCTTCATTAATGATGTCCAAGTGGGGATATTACAATTTCAGCGCAACTTATATAAAGAAGTTACCTAATCACTCCGCATCCTCAATAACACTTTAGACTGGAATCTACCCTAATAAATAATGATAAATTTCCTAAAAGTTCTTTTAATCAGGGGTCACGTTTCTGCATATACAGTGTGATACGTTTAAAAACAAATTGTTATCTTCCATGAGCAAATCTTAGTTTACTTCATTCGTCACACAGTGTTCTTATGTAGACATCCCTAGATATATTACAGCGAATACACTAAAGCCACACTGCTGTGGGGTGTCCTCTTATTTTACTTCTCCATATACTTATGGCTATTCATACAATTCCTACAATTCTCCCCATAAAACTCGCCTTCTTTCATATTCACTGAAATTTCTGCAAACTGTTACACTTCCCCCTGGTATATACATACTTTCAACCTACTATAATTTAAGAAAACAAAGAAGGACACGTAAGGGTCAAATACATCTTCTTAGTGAATAGTTAAGATACAGGTATCCCTCATTCGGTCGATTTCCTTAAATACGATTCCCAGACAGCCCATATATTCGCAACATAACTATGGAGTCGGCTTCCCCTTCATTTATATCTTGTAATTGTACATAATTACTAAATAATGAGAAATTATTATTTCCTCTTATAAATACTGTTTCCCCATTAGTAACCTTCCTATGCGATTTATTGGCTTCTAGTAATATCTACATGTAAAAGTCATTGCAGAAAGCGATTGACTCCATCCTAATTTATTTTACCTCTTTATATTTCCCTCATTTCGAGTGCAACGGAGGCTTAACACGACTTGTGAAAACATCTTATTCTAAGACAGTTATTTGAGCAGATTGATACTCTTCCAAATTACACATCTTCGGTTCCACACTTTGCAAAGCAGGACATGATATTGGAATTCATTCTAATTACAATACATCAAGGGAGCTATAATTGACTGTATAACTCCATATAATTAAACTAAGTATCTGTCATTATCCCTCCGCAACTATCTTTCTCGTCTCGTGCATAGAACTCTCCTATATTATAATTTAGCAACTGTAATTGCATATCGCTTTGATCCTTTTTTATGTGTTTTTCCTGAATTTACATAACGCATATTTGAATATACTTCCTACACCGTCAGATGAAATAGAGTACCCAAATAATGTGGAATCCCTTCACATTCTTAGCATATATTCCTCTCAAAAGGAAGTTTTACAGATTCTTTGTGTTTTCATTCTTAGGACATAATTCTTGGATTAACACTCAAATATATGCAGAACATATTATTCATCTTTCGTAATGGTGGATAGAAAACAGAAAATGGGACCATATTATAAGTGTAACACTGATAACACTAATGTATACAAAAATCTAGGACGGCATTCTTAGATATTATACTTACAAATTGTGAACATGGACGTTTAGAAGTGTCCTCATTTATAGTTATACGGAGCCTTCTCTAAATCAGATGCATACTCATACAGTGTCTACGTCGAATTTCATGGTAATACATTATGAATAACTCATTTGACACAGTATCCTTGTTACAGTGAAATATATGCTTGAATCGTTATGAGAATTCCTCACTTTAGTGGATAATGATTTTTAGGTCACTATGGCTAATTGGAATATCCATTTTAACATGAACCTCAAGATCAACTCCGTAGGGTATCCATATCAGGCGTCCGATTCCTGTGCTCAGATAATGAAGCTCATACTCCTGTAAGAAACATTTCAATGGGGGAATCAATTTCCCCTTTAGGTCTGATGAAATTTTATTATAACATTATTGATGTAGACAAATTTTGAGACATTCATTATAAGTAAATGTAGATAAGTCTATTCATAATTACGTTACGACGCTGAAATAAAATATACCCATAGTTGTGTGCCTTGGTGCTTCTTTAGGTTATCAGAGCGTATTATAAGTTAATCATCCATTTGATACTTATCTATACAGAAGCCTTTTCCGTAAATGACACCCTTAGGGGGGGATAATTGCTTAATTAGAGAGTACTTATAGGAATTCATTGAATATTCCCTCCGCCCTCCATCCTTAACCATTATAGGAGATTGTTCATCTTAGTGTTAGTAAGATAACCCAAATAATCCGTGCGCTCCTTTGATCCACGGGGATAGCTCTCACTGAACAAGGGAAAGGATTACTTATTCCCTGACACATAATATCCCAGGCTCATAAGTCTTGTCTCCTTATATCATAAAGATGCCCCGTCACTTCTGTGGAATTATGCATAACTTGTTAATAGGCACAAATCAAAAGCTATAGAATAGGTTTAGGATAGGCATAGGAAACAGTTAGGAGAACACGTGTGGAAAACAATACCAAAGATTTAGACTCCTACCCTTAAGATAATTAGCTCTTCTACTTCCCCAGGAGTTTATAATAACTTATCGATAACTATATAAATGGGGGGTCCCCATCTGCTGCAAATCATAACTCTAGGATACCTATATACAGCATAATATCTAATGGTAATGA
>NW_008481930.1:8743-18080 GCF_000524495.1 Plasmodium inui San Antonio 1
GAATTGTTAAATATGATATCGAACCCGACGCCTTAAGAACCAAATCAGGTAGGCGTAGGATGCCAAGGGGGCTATATTATAAAAGATGTAGATATTAGTGTCCCTAATGGAAGCGTTGGGGAATAATATACAGCACAGCCATGGAGGTGATATCCAAAAAATAAACTCTGAACCCTGAACACTAAACCCTAAACCCTGAACACCATACTAAGACGACGATTTGATTCACAATATATAGAGTGTACAACTCAAGTTAATCCCAATATTCTAAGACTGTTGGGTTATAATGACATCCTAAGGTGGGTCAACCAACATATTCCAGGATGGACTACTTAGGTGATGTTTACCCAAGGAAGGAGTATAGGTGATGGTACATTCCATACACACCATTCCATATGGTCCAACACAATATGTCAGGAAAAATCTAGATTCGATTACAATCCATCCCTAACAACTCATATTAGACGATTCACAATAGGGTATATTGGGGGTCCATCCCGGAAGCTGACTTCCTATGTCAAAGGGGGAAGGAAATCATCTCATCTCAATCCCTGACTCCCTTACTTCACTTAGGTGTTGGTATGTAGAATAAATGTCACTTCGGGGAATCGAACCACAGTTCACCCAATTGAACAATAGAACTGATCGGTCTAAGTACGATAATGTAAGACAATGTCATATCTTAGCAGAAAAAGGCTCACCTCTTACTATCCCTTACCCATTCTTCTGATGGACAACTTCTAATAAGGGATGAATCATTAAACAATAATCAACGGACAACTCTAAAACCGAAATTAGAACACTCGATCGATGGGATTCACTAACTCAGTATGACATTACTTATTATTCATATGGGAACATAGGTTATGCTAATATCAATCCACTCCTTACTCCTCCCCCTATTATATAGGACGATGTCATGACCAAATCAACTTCACTTCCATAATACAAATATTACAGGGACACCAATATACACACTCATAATATACGTGTCTAATGATTATTCATCCACCCTAAACCTAGACCCTCACTCATCCATACCTTAACCTATACCCTTCTCCCGCCTGGGCCCCCCTTAACCTGTCGGGCGCCCGTCTACGACGTCCAAATGCCCTCCACAGACCATAACCACTCCCTATGGCTAAACACACGACGGCGCCCAAACCGCCCATTATCGCCCAACGGGGGCCACCTCCCAAAACTGAGGGGGTGGAATCTTTCCAAAAGGGATTCCCCACCGCCTCTTCAGGTCCTGCTTCATCCATACCATGGATAAGGTCACTTGCCTCAGGGGGCTCCTTCCTGAGATACTTATCCGCTTCTGTCAAGTTGTCCTGGGGCGGGCCCTCAACTTTTGGTTCAAATGTGGTTCCTGTTTCAGGATCTAGGGGGGACTTCTCAATGATCTTCATACAAGACTGCCGCGCTTCCGGATTCGTGGACGGACAAGATGAGAGATGTTTAAGGCTTTCTTGATCTAACGCGACTTGCTCCGTAGGACCTTCATCTTGAGTTCGATCGACTCCATTGCTTCTGCTGGCGCCTTGTTCGGTGGCTAAAGTCATCATCCTGTTTTGACTATTTTCCTGGGCCTCAAAAGACGCACGTTGTTGATCACCACTGTCAAAGACTTGGCTCCTCGTGATCTTATCCAGCTCACCGGGCCTTATTATTATCATGTTCCCAGTTTCTGCCTGGGAGCCTAAGGAGTGACAATTTATCTGCTGATCGTTAAGCACACATTGTTGCATGTCAATTGCTTCGTCGGTCTTGTCATCTTTGCTTATCCAATAACTCACTTCATAAGGACCACATTGATTGCAGATACTCGTCATGGACTCGTACACACTCAAAATTAAAGCTATTGCTGCCCATTGACATCCGTCATACCCTGCCTGCTTGGAACATTGATTTGCCCTATTTTTCCTTATGTCTTCGGTTTTCTTTATCCATTCCTCCCAATCCGTGACGCGAAACTGCAAAGTTGTATCTATTGGGCTACACATCCTTCCTCTTCTCTTAAAGATTGTCCCCTCCTTTGCTCTGCCCTCAATCAAACCTGTGACTATACACATTATCACGAATAACATCGCCTTGCCTGATTCAAACTTGTCCAGCGGAGTGTCTAGTGGGATTTGATGCTTGAATGCTTCGGCCCATTCTTCCTTGGTCCATCTTAGAGAATTACTCCTACCACTGCCTGCCACGGGAGCTAATCCTTCTATTCGATTCAAAACCTTATTAATGATGTCTCCCCAGTCTAGACTTTGTTGTGAATTTTTCCCCCCTATGCCTGTTAAGACTGTTGGATCAAATTCTTTTCCCCACTTATAGCGATGTTTCTCTAACATCTTCCTCGATATCCAGTCGTGCAAATCCTTCCATCTTGACTCTCCTTCTCTGGTAAGGTTCGGATAACAATACTTGGTTGATGATTGACAGTTTTTATCTAAGCTCCGGGGGTACTTGATTCCCCATAAATAATCCTGGTTTTTGACCCAGAAACCTATCCTCCATTCTTTATTCTCCCCTGTCTCTGTCATTGGTTCGGCTCCGATCCTTTAGGTTGGGTGAGGAAACGCCCTAGTCCCCTCAGGGTTCTCACCCTATGGGGTGATAAATAAGACATTTGGTTTCCGTTCGTTCTTTAGGATCCTCCTTTTCATTAGGATACAGGTTCAGGGGACTCTAGGCTTCTTCAAGAAATTCGGCCCATTCATTGGTGGCTAAGTCCTCTATCTAAATTCCACTAAGGTTCCGTATCCCCTACATATACTGATCCTGGTTTGGCGTGCCTAATGCATGTTGTCCCACTTTGGTGAGCTCGTAATTTTACCGTTTCGGTGTTTTCTATTGAGATGTCTGTTGTTGGGACTGCTTTGAGCTGGGTTATACTAGTTGGTTCCTCTCTTGCCTCCTGAGTTAGTAGTCCGGCCCTAATCAGTAATCCACTTACTGGCTATTGTAAGACGCCTTTGGGTAGTCTCTTTCCTATTTATGAATCTCCTCATCATGCCTCCCCTAGATCCTGACTAAGAACTTCTAATAACTTGATCCTTATGGTGAGGGTTATGATGGAAAAGCTATCACCTTTATCATATCAATTCCTTCCTTATATAGGACCTCGGATCCTCGCTCCTGACAGAGTTACTTACTTGGTTTACTGTTTTCTCTTTGGAGTATTCCCTCCATAGAATTTTCGGAACCTCGAAGGCTCGTTTTTTGGCTATTTCTTCCCTTATACCTCTGATTCCAGTCTAAGGTCTCGAGGAGATTGTCCTCTTTATCTGCGACTGATTTGATACTTGTTCAGGTGTCACCACGATTTCAGGGCTGGATAATGCCGCGCTGTGTTCCTTTTTATCAGAGGGACGGCGCCGGACTTGGTCCTAGGAGATACTCCCCTTATTTTTTAAACCCTCCGGAGCCCTTTTGCGGGCTATTTAATCTTAGTCCACACTATTCCTGGATCTCACATAAGGGGTAGGGGCAGGCATCTTATGTGCAATTATTCGCCTGCTTCTTCTTTGTAATCCTTGCCCTTATTGTTCGGAATTGCTTTCTTTTAACTCAACCTTTTTTTTAGCTACCAAATCCCTCTGGTCCAATTTAATCGGATTCTCTCACAATCTACCTTCCCTACAGGAGGCGGGCTGCTCCTTAATCCTTTAAAGCCCGTTTGGGGGCTGTTTCCTAGGTCCCTCCTGTAAAGGGCGGTGATTTGGCAGATATTATTCGCTTGAACTTATTCTTGGACAAGCTTACGAGGTTCCTTAAATGTCATCTGTTCCGTCCTTGGAGTTGAAGTTCCTTCCGGTTGTAATCATTTTTAGACCCTTCGTCCTGCTAAAGCTACTTACTCCAGCTCCTCGTTCTTCGCTCTTTTAAAGACTAAATCGTTACGTATTCATCATCGCTGTTCTGGGACAGTTAGTTTTGGGCTTGTTTTGCTCTTGATTTGGCTGTTTCGGGAGACTCCGGCTAATCCTCTCCTTCTTGTTGTTTTGTGGTCTAGTTGTCCTCACTTGTGATACTACGCTTTACCTTTCTCCACTAGAAACGTCTATATTATCCTTGAACAAGGGTCAATCTCAGTGACGAATCCTCCTTCTTATTTTTGACACTTCATCTCATTTGGAAGGTTCATACCTCGTCCGTTGCGTCTTGTGTTCCATCTGAATTCCTTGGTTGTCCTGAGTCTGTGGAGGGAGGCGAAGAATTTTAACGTCCTGGAAAAATCACGGGAAGTAACTTCTTTCATAATGATTCCTCGTCTGTGATGGAATAAGAGCCATGCGGGCTGGCTTTAAGAAAAGAAAGAGGTGGGCTTGTATAGTATCTCTTCTCTCCCTTTCAGTTTCCTGTGCTCAAGCTTGTGCTTGATGGGGACTCCTCTTGATTATAACGAGTTTTGCCCAGGTTCAGGGAATCATAATCCTATTCATCCACTTAGATGTTCTTCTATCCTCTCCTGCTACTAGCAATCGAGTTCTTGTTATTGATATATTATCTTAGCTAATCTTGAATTTTCAGACTTTAGCACTCTAGTTATTTAGATGACGTACATGCTGTTCGAGTTGTACTGATAATACACTTCCCAGGAAGCTGAGGCTACTTTATTTGTCCTCTCATTTACATTTTTCCCCTCTAAGCTGACATCCCGGGGTCTATCCTTCTCTTAAATATATCAGTAATACTTGTTGTCTTCCTTGGCAGAAATGTATTGGGGAGCCTCAGCTTGTGGTGATAGTCAACTTGGACTCCCGTTTTTTCTTAATACCACCAATCTTCTCAGTGAACTCCCTAGGCGCCTCAGGTTTGCAGCCGGGCCCCGCTTTTTCCTTGGGTGGGGGTTACGTTATCTTTGGAATCTGAGGAAGGAGCCTGGAATTTTTGTCCCCAAGAGGTTCAGCTCTAATTTCTTAATCAATGTAAGGGCTATTGATATCCAGATGTCACGTGTCTCCAGTTTAGACGATTCATTCTTAGGGGACACCTTGGGATAAGGCTATTCAGGAGATATCCTCTGGGGTTTCCGGGGAGAGTTTTGTTTTTTGGGGATCCGTTATGTACTATTGCATTAAAAGCCCCCAGTTGTTCGTCACCTGTCCTTGTTCTTTTTTCACACGCTATCATGGTTTATATTCTGTCTTAACCTTGTCATCAAGTTGTTCGAAATCTATCCTCTCTTATTGTATTCGGCCCCCTTGGCTTGGACTATATTGTTCCCTGGGAGAGTCTCTTGGCCTAATTTTGTTGGTATCTTTCCACGAGGCTAGCTTTGCCTCAGCTGTTCTGTTACTTCAATGGATCCTTTTCTCGTTCATTTGCTCGTGGGATTGTTTTAATCTCCCGGGGGAAAGAAAACAGGATCTTCCCTGGTGGTTGGGCTCCCCCGCCCGTCTTTCCGGTTACTCTTCAGTTGTCGCTTGGTATCTGCACATCCTGTAGTCATCTTCATATGCTCTGTCTCACTCTTGATAGTTTCCTGAGCTCACCAATAATGTATTTCATCTGTTTCAGGTGAAGTGCCCAGATTTTCCCCTGATGTCGTCTGTTGGTCGGCCAGTTAAGCGTGTGTCTGGTAATTTCTTGTGGACATACTTCGGTTGCAGGTCTATTCGCTCTGCGACCGTTGCGGTAGAAGAGACATTTAGCCCTTGAATTCTGGTTTCAGGCTTATCTATTACAGAATGCAGGAGATTTGGGATTAGTTCTCCTTATCTTCTCTCCTAAGGCTGTTTATCTTTTAATATTATAATTGTCCTTCTCTTCTGTTATCACTTCAAAGTCTGGGACTCAATTTTTTCTAATCTTATCTTTCTTATATCTCCATTCCTAGTTTTCCTGGAACATTGTCTGAGGAGTTACTGCAGTTTTCCTTTATTCCTGGGCTGCGGAATTAACTTACTCCACCTGCCGACATTTCAAATTAGAATAACTTGATCATATGTCATCTGCCAACTCTGACACCTTTATCCTCCTTACTCACTTTTGGTTCCTTCGTCTTAATCTTCTGATGTTCCTTATTCTTCTCATCTTTGCCCTCAGGAGTCATCATTAGCTCATACTCCTATATTCTCGTCGAGGGGCCTGCGGTTAGTCCCTGTGAGTTCTGTCGTTACTTCTCTATTCCTTAGGGTATTATTGGGATTTCTTCCTCTTCTAGAACTATGATTAGTACTCTCGGCATCTTCTCTAATGAGGGGCAGGGAATATTCCCAGCTCCTACTTTTTTAAGGGAGTTCCCTGGTCCTCTTTACGGATTAGTATCTTACTCTCAGGAATTTGTGTCATCTTGTCTGGTATTACTATTCTTGCCTGCCCTGCCGGGCGGTAGATTCTTTTGTAGTACTTTGTACGGCCTGTTCCCTACTCCTAGATCCTTCCCTTTTTTGCGCAACCTCAGGCAGTAGACACGGTGTATTCTAAGTAGGGAGTTTTTTTCTGTTTTTTCGATTATTGAACTCGTCTCTTTGGAAGAGGAAGGGCCGGAGTTACGTATTTTTTACCTTTGAGCGAGTTGTAATGAAGCCCCCCCCCTAATCCTCTGGGATTTGTATTATTCAGTGACTACTCACTTTCTTCGCCCCTTTTGCGCCTCTTTTCTCTTAGGGACTGTTCTATTGGTTGCCGACTTACAAGGCCTTGGCTTCTCTTTCTGTTATATGACTCCGGGGGCGCTGGTCCTATCAACCAAGGTGAATCTAATCTTCCCCGTTTATTTTATATTTGTCTATTCCCCTCTGAGGCAGCCTGCTCATTAGGAATCTCACTGGGGCTCGTGGATACATTATATTATAATCGCAGTGGGATAGTACCTGCCGATTACTGCCCCAGGCTTTTCTGGTTTCTTGGTCTTTTCTGTAAGAAGAAGCCTCTTTTGCCTGTTTAGGTTATTCGATTGGCTGTGATCCTGCTTTGGATGCTGGCTGTTCTATACCCTCTGACTCGCTCTGCGGCACACGCTGTTCCTGAAATACTTACTTACCGGGATGCTCCCTTGGTCGTTGCCTTTATTAAGCCATCCGTTGTCTCTATAATCTTGTTCATCATTTCTTTTTTTTGACCTAATAGTCCCTTGATATCAATCGCTTCGCCATCATTTGCTCTTGTATTGTTTTTTGTCTTTATTATAAAAGGTATATACTACCCCATGGCATTTGCATATCTCTGCTCCATTGCACTTATAGCACTTTTCACAAAGAGGCGTAAACACAATTAAACGCTATAGCACCCCTTTCAATCGTATGCAACAGACAAGTTCAATATAAAATTAGAACTCATATTATACCAGTTCAAATTCAACAATATATTACTCCCTCTATATATGCATAGATAAAACACGTCATGAACAATCGTGTAATTTTAGCGGGCACATTTTTATGCCAAATGAACAATATTCTCATCTGAATCTGGATATACTAGTAACTATGTTCTGTCCTTGCGTAAAAATGTGTACCCTCCGTATCATCCATTTTTCTTCTGGTCGCGTCCTTCCATAGTGCCCTCTTGTATGACGCCAGAGGCGCATCATAATTCACGAGGTTAACACTCCCTATCTTTATGACTCATGAACTAATCCCACATATAAAAGCGAGGAAAGATACATATATATATGTATATGCTTGAGTATATATATGTTCCATTCTAAGGTGTAAAAAGTTCAAAAACACATAGGATGTTATCGATAGATGATAGCAATGTATAGAGGTATGATAATTACGTGTATTTCTTGCGCTACCCTGTTTTTTATTTCTCTAGAAATTCATACACCATCAGTTCACAGCGATAATGTGAATTCCCTTAGAGTTTCCAAAGGAAGAATTTTGTATGTTCCTCCCTAACTTCCTATAATTAACCATATGCAAAATGGAAAACGTCGTTATACATACATGCATATCTGTTATTCCTAGTGTCTTTTCATAGATGTCCACAAATTCTATAGGTGTCAAATAAATGTGAGGACCCTGGGAACGCATTATAGAATTGCAATCTTTCATTACTCTCCTATCCAAAAGGAACGTTTAAAATATAAATTACGTAATGCAAAAGCATTGCATAAACCATAATTACCATAAGGAAGGAGTGGAATGATAATAATAAATATTACATGAAAAATTCTTTCCATACACATATGCAGCAGTATTTATGCCTACAATTATAAAAATCGAGATGTCCCCTAAATAGCTAAGTCGTCCATTACGTGGTAACTTATGTTGGTTGTGAACCAATACATATGACAATATATCCTTAGGACCATTACAACGGAAAACATAAAAAGAAAGTACTTCTAAAGGCAGTTACAATAAAACAAATAATTCAAAATTTAAATAATGTGTAGCAATATTTTAGTTTTTTCAGGAATCCGTTCGAGGATATTCTTAGTCCTTTGTGTTATTCAGTTTTTCTTTGTCTCAGTTCATATATGATGAGAGGAAGGCACATAGTAATTCTGTTTTATGACCCTTAATCATACATCCATTTATGTACTATATAATATAAAATAAAAACTGTCATATAAAGGGGCCTATCTAATACACATCTTATAAATAAAAGACGAATTTTACCAACGGTGATGAATACAAGATTTGCTTCATCCATATACATAATTTTACTCCTTTGTTGCAATATTTTGGCAGTTCATAATATATTTACGCAGCCGTACTATACTCGTAATTAATGTTACATCGCCTAAGCTATACTTAGGTTTCATAGATTACGATGAATTCACTAATATAATGTCATGCATTAGAACACAATATATTACTGTATAAATACTTCTAATAAAAAACACATCAGGGAAAATATTGAGCTGTGTACATTTTATATATTATCGGGTGAATCACATCATACAATATGGATGTAGGAGTTGCGTAAATAAATAAAGTCTGTGCGAAAATATACAACCTCGCGCACACGACGCAAATAATGGGAAAAGGATTGAAAATAAATAATTAATTACTAATACCGCAACATTATAAAATTTACGCGCACTATAGTTAACAAAATATATAATTTCAATGGAAGAAAAAAGAACTTACATTTATTTAAAAATACAATTTTTAATTTACTGCCCACTGCATCAAAAAAAAAAAAATGCACTACGCGCAGAATAAAATGTAAAAACGACGAATAATTTTTAGTAAAAATTGATTTAAAGAAATTTTTCCTTGCATTTCATTCCATTTATATGAAAAGATTACTATGAAATGGTTTTCAACTACTATTTTTCGGGGTGAAACATAATTGTTCCTCTTCCTACATAGCTAGAATTACACTGGATTTATATTATTTATTCATATTATTCACATAAAGCAGCGCACTGTCACAGTAC
>NW_008481930.1:19315-21191 GCF_000524495.1 Plasmodium inui San Antonio 1
TAGACAGATAATACCATTGTTCAACTCTGATAAAGTATAAAATGTCTTACGCCTTATCCGGTAATGTATGAATTGAACCAATCACTCCCAGGCCAGGAAATAATAAATAGGAATAACTTCTCATTCTTTGCAATCAAATCAATAGTACTCCTTAGGGCGAAGAAGAAAATAATAATAATAGCATACAGTATAGGTTAATTTACGGTACATTAAAGGAATCTAACCTAACTTAAGAACTGGCAGTTAATGCATAATAGGGAAAAAAACAGGAAACCAAATCAAAATTAATTCGGTATCCTTTACGCTAAATGTATAATAGAGACCCTTCAGGATTGGGGCGGCACTAAGTACAGGGGTCACCTGTCATCTCAGCACACATGCAATATATTCCCAATGAATAGCAGGGGAAAAAAGAAAGGGGGAAATACTTCATCAGGAAAATATTCCTTGTACTTAGGAAGACCTATTTAAAATGAATTATAAAACAGTAAAAATATGAGAAGACACATAAGAAACAGATGCACATTCCTCTTATTTTCTGTGCACCTGAAACATTACATTTATCCGGATGCATTTACTGTGATGAAACAATTAATTATAAATTGCGTAAGCATTTATTAATATTTCGGATTTTACCTATGCACGAAAAAATATCTGACAAAAGAATTATATAGAGTGTAACACAGTTCACGATTATTACATGATATCATGTTACAGCTGATTTTTTCCATTACTGAATAAAGAGTACATAGAATTAGAAAGTCACCCCATAAATGTATACGTATCATAGTAGATGCCATATATACTTATCATAAGGAGGAAAATAAGAAAAAGATATCTCTTATGCGCAGTATTACGGTGATTGCTGTGGGTAATAATCTATTTAGAATGTGAAAGAATATAGACACCTTCCATGTCCCAGGAATTTCTCTTACGAACAACCTCTTATTCATGTTGAGACGTCTTTTCAATTTATACAGTTATCGATAAAATTTGTAAAGCTGCTTTCTCACAGCATTGTTGTGTCTCTCTCAACAATTGCAGAACAGCATATTTTGTTCTCATAGATCCCAGGTATATGTTGTTCCTCAGATGGAAATTTCTCCTCAATCCTTCACCTGCTCATATGGTCTTATCCTCATATTTCTCCTTCCTCTTCTAATCGTAAGTATCTTTTATCTTTCCCTATGTTATAGCTCCTGATCTCTGTTGGAAATCAGTCGCAAATGGAGGCTTATTTATTAAATTCAGCGTACGAACTCGTCTGTAGTGACTCCATGGGATTTATGATGTTCACAGTAGAAATGAGGAATGTATATTTATTATTATTTATGCTACTTCCTTACATGTTAAGGGAATTTTATTGTTAAAACTGTACTCAACGAAACATGGAAAGATAAAATTAATATCTCCTATTATACCCACCTCATCGTAACGACGGCGCGCTGTTATGGCAGAAGATGTATATGTCACTGCTGACGGTACGGAACAGCTCAATTTTACAATTTATTTCTTTCTTGGTAATGATTCCATGAGTAGGACAAGAATATTTTATATGTTTTGTAGGCCTATCATCAGTAAAATTCATCACGTAATTCCTATTTCTATAAATTTATCATTTTTTATGCTTCATATTTCTAGCGTTTTTAAATTATTATGTACAAATAAAAATAAATCACTTCAAAATGTAAGATTTAAACAAACAGAAAAATAACAAATGAATTAATTTTCTAAATCTTATATGATAACGTGAATTATTCACCGTTAAAATCTCCCCTTTCTAATTTCAGCAGATATTCATAATTCCGTATCAATTAATTTCTTACTAGAGTATGAATAAGTGTTCTCTTCCGCTGTTCATTTTTAATATAATTGA
>NW_008481930.1:24498-25104 GCF_000524495.1 Plasmodium inui San Antonio 1
GGAATTAAATATCTTCCTAAATAGCAGTGTGTGAAATGAATTGAATCTGTTTGTTAAGATGTTCTGATATGATAAAGCTATTATTTCCTCTTCGGTTAAGAGGAAACTAGATGTACACTTGTGAACTTATGAGTTCCATTTTCCAGAATCATCAACAGGTAACCATCTTTCCAATCGTGGACACGGGCTAAAATAGAACATGTGCCCTCCTCCACTACTTATTGAGTTATAAACCATTTGTATGCTCCATTTATGGTAATATCTTTTCACTGTCCCGCAACGTTTATAGAACACTTCTGTGGGCAATGTGGAGAGACGCCGGAATTTGCCAAATATATACAACATTTCTTTATTCTGATAAAATAATTTATGTATTTCCTTCTACATGTCCAACTTGGCTTTGTGTAACTCATATGAATCCCTTCCTGGAAAAGGAGCCTCCCTGTTGCCCATTATCACTGCATGAGGATTATTGTAAATTTATGTTCTGTCCACCATCCTTAAGGTGGTGACATGAGTAATTTATGCTACACGACCTGTTATGCAATAATCCTTGCTGAGAAAATCCTTAATCCATCAGAAACATGGGGCACAATGCAAAAATCA
>NW_008481930.1:25114-26019 GCF_000524495.1 Plasmodium inui San Antonio 1
CAAATGATTTACATAGAAATTTCGTTTCGCTTAGGTGAAAAATGAATGCGTCTCACTTGCTCTTAATATATATTCTGCATCCCTAGAATGCAACATTTATTTATTTTCTTTGTTTTTAATAATAATTGCATATATATTCCTTGACGCATTCTAGCCAGATGGTGTATTTTATTTGTATAAGATGAGTGTAAGGGAAACGCGCCTTTTTGTACACGGTAAATAAATACTAAGCGAATATTATCTAATTCTACAGAATAAGGGAAAAATTATGTGCTTTTCCTCCTTCTTTAGTTCTATATCAGCATAATTTTGTACATGTGAAGGTGCCGAGAATATCGCAAATACTTCGTCCCAGTAGAAATCTGGAAACAAGAAAAGTTTAACTCTGCCAGTAGTACACTCCTCATCCCGCGACACCTGCGTACATTGAATTTCATGTAATTAATAATTCAGGTATATAGAAAAAAAATTAATAAAGAACACGTCGTTGTACGGAGGTATATGAGAGTAAACTTGAAGAATTTATTTTCTGTGACAAAATAATTTCATATATGCATTGAGGATATAGCAGGAATTTATGCATTGTACGAAAACACACTTCCTATGATAAGAAAGGCATCTGCACTCTTATCTTACATTGATTTGGTCGAACTTATGCAATGATCCATTATCGCAATACTAAAATAGGCCCTTGGGTATTTATCATTTATTTAATTCCTATAAGGAAGCACCTATGATAAGAAGGCAATTCTTTGAGAGGACGATGAAGAATAAGTGTTATATTTTCTACGGTATAACATTGTTCGACAGCTGCTGTTGAAATAGCCTCACCTTTCCTTCCCTCAATTGGGTTATTTTATTACACTCTAAAATGGGGAATTAAATATCTTCCTAAATAGCAGTGT
>NW_008481930.1:26325-27687 GCF_000524495.1 Plasmodium inui San Antonio 1
TATCTTCAGATATTCCATCACAAGGAATGGTAAGACGACCATTGCCAGTACCCCTGGAATACCATATTTGGCCACCTTCTTCATAGTTTCTTTAATATTGGACTTGGTGGTCTTTTCCTGTAGCCCCATGATATTCTTCATAAGTGAGTCTTCTGTTGCTTCCATATTGGGTTTCATCATTTTCTTTGCCGGTTCTAAGACACTTCTCATAAGAGCTTCCTCTGTGTCTTTATATACTGAATCAACGGCTGCTACAACAAGCTTATTCATTGTCTGCACATCTTCTAGTAATTCAACCTTTACTTTGCCATCTTCAATGCGTTTATATATAACCCAATCATTTTTATTCTTATCTGGATCTTTATCATTCTCTTTTTCACGCAAGTATATATATATGTTCTGCTTCCTCTCCTGTGGTAATATCTTTTCCTCTACAGATTCCCTTGCTTCTTCTTTCTCTTTTCTTTTTAATAATTCTTCTATATTTTCTAAATCCCCTTCTCCCTGATGGTGAATTTTCTTAAATAGACTATTTTGGCACGTTAAATATAAGTCTTCCGCATATTCATCACCTATCGCTGACGCATCTTCATCGGGTGTAAACCCATCCGCACTTATTTTATTAATCTTCTTAAATAATCTATTGTTCTCTGTTATGTACATACTGTTATGATTGTCAGGTTCTGCTTCCTTTCCATAGCTGTTCAATAAACCGCATTCATTTATGTACTGCATTTTTTTATATAGACCCCTAGAGTACGTTACATATATTGTGTTAATTAGATGGTCTTCTTTCATCAATTCCTCTTTGTTCAGTAGATCAATCGAATTTCTTGATATATCTTTTCCAAACAATTCGTCTCTGCCAAGTTTTTCATTGGTGTTCATAGAACTACCTGCCACTTCGAATTTTGCGGGGTGTAACTTGTCACTCTGTTGACTAAAATCAGCTTTGATCTGCAATGTAGGTTGATAAGACGTGTATTCCTCCTTAAAAAGGTCATCTCTTAATAATGTTTCACGGTTGTTCATATGAAGAAATTTCTCTGGAACATCATCAGGCCTTTTTACATGCACTTGTTTCGATGCATGCTCCTTCTTTGATGAATCGTTCCTACTTATGATATCATCTATAGAATCAATCTCTGCTTCGGACGGCTCCTTTTTTGTTGCATAACTTTGTTTTACTTTCTGCATTCTCTTATACATCTCATTACTTCTCTTTATATAAGATTCCTCTCTGGATAGACCTTCCTCACAATATGTATCTGTGGTTGTATCATACGTATAATCATATGCTTCCTGTTCAAACTTTCCCTTCGGTGTATAAGTGCCTGTTGCAGCCCTTAATCTCTTCTGCAT
>NW_008481931.1:0-14616 GCF_000524495.1 Plasmodium inui San Antonio 1
TCTGAGGTGTCTCCTCTTTCTTGGTATTAACTACCAGGTCTCTTTTATTCTTTACCTCATGCTTGTATACGGACTGAGATATTCCATCCTATAATGCTCTCCCTTTTCTCTTTACAGGCTGTTCTTATCAATATTTGGACTCAGATTACTATACGTTGCCCTTTACTAAGGTTCCCCTCCATATTTATTTAATATATCCTTTATTGAAGTCCCCCTTATTTTCCTCCGCTACACGTTTCTTTCTTAGTGACCCCATACTCGCTAGTGGTGGGAAAACTTCTGAGTTTTTTCATTCTAATATACCAGTAGTACCCTTATTGGAACTGTACTCGTTCTTACTTAGGTTTGGAGTCTGTGTCTGGTTTCCTCCTATAATATATGTTGATCATCATTCCATTCTATTCCTCCTTCTTCGAATATTCTCAGATACTGATCCCTCTATTTCCTTCTATGCTTAATCCTCTAGGAGTCAGTTTTCTTCGGTCTAGTTCGGTATCCTTGGTGTTTCGTTAAGGTATGGTTCCTTCGATTTTAGTGTTCTGTTATCTCATAATGCCTGGCTCTAACTCTTCCCTATTCGGCAATTCGTTGGAGTTCTATTCTCTTTGAAACTAGGTCCGGTCTGGGTCCTTGCTATTTTTGAGTTCCTCCATCTTTGATTTTTAAGGATTCGCTCTCCTCGATTTGTTCCTTGGTCATTAATGTTTGAATATTTCTTATTCTAAAAAGGCCCTTATCATTTTTAGCTTCATAAAGTGTTTCTCTTCTATATGGGTTATTAAATTTGCTTCAGCTTGTAGAGTTCTGTGCTTCGATTGTATCTGGAAATTTCTTGGTTCTTTCTGCCCTTCTGATTCCATTTTATTCTCCTGTGTCATACTAATTTCTTCCATTCACCTGATTATAGGCGTTAATCGACCTTATTATATCGCAAATTTTATAGTCCTATTTTGTTCTTTTCGGGCTGGTCGGCCCTTTGTCCTTTTCTCTTGGTTCTGGTCCTAATTTACTCTACTTCTTATCAATAAATTTTGAATCATTATATTACTTCGGCCGGTTAGGTTAGGGGGTTCTTCTTTATTTACCTCTTAGGAGATTACAGTATTTGGGTTTATATGATCCTTCTTGATCTGCGATCGAGCAAAGAAAATTTCCTCAGCTTACAATATGCCTCATCCATTTATTTAAACATGTATTCTCGTTCCTGGAGTGGGGTAAACGTAGATTTTGATCATGTCGCGAAACATAAGTAAGCCCTTGAGTTGTCTAATGACTTCTACAACAACTCACGAACTCCTTTAGGAATTCCTTTTAATTAAGTACGTGGAATAGCACATAATATTCTTAGAAAACTATCTGACTGATTTCTAAGTGATGGAATATTTTTATTATGGTTTATATTCCCATACAGCATTACACTTAAACCTCATAGAAGAATTATTTTATGGCCAGAATGACGATGTATTCCTTGATCTTTTCTCATATTTCATAAGATTTTTTTAACTCTATTGTGGGGGAGGAGTCAGTTATAAGACATGTTTTTATTTGACTAGAGGAAGGTATTCATCTTATTTATTCATACTTTCTTATGCATAAAAGGGGTTCTGACTACCACTTAACATTCTACATCCTTCTGTGGTAAATAAGGAGACGCCCGTTATAGCATCATCCATAGTCTTAGATACAGACAAGAATGAAGTTACTGTACGACTTATTATACTCCATGGACTCAGCACAGACTCAAGATATTATCTGTCTCTATTCTCCTATGTATATGTTAGAAAACATGAAACCCTCGATCTCATATATCTATTTTGTCAGAGGGAAAAATATGCTGCTCACATTATTCCTTCCTTGTCACCCCTACTGTGTTTCTGGGTTCTATGCTTTGGGTGTAGTGTCTAATCTTCATCCCCTTAGCATCTTTCCCTGTATCCTCTCCTCCCGTGTTGTCTCCTCCGTAGGTATTAATTATGTATCTTTCTTTTTAGGCATTTCCACTTTGATCGTCATCTTGATATCTCCACTGGTTTGTGATGTATTTATATGGTGTTACATATATCTGTCTTCGTTTCTTGAAGTATATAATTTTCTCAAATATGTCAGTTGTATCCGTATATCCATTCTATTATAGTTCTCCGCTCCTATATGGTCGCTCCCCCCCCCCTTTCAGATTAATGATTCTTTAATATCTTATGTGTATTCTTATTCTTATGCTCATTTTATCCCCTTGGCGCGTTCCATGTTATTATTATTCCTAACTCTCCACGAGAAACAGCTCGTTCTATATAGTACTATTCCTTTTATAATTTCCTATTCTTCCCTAGGGTATAAGAAGTTTAATCTTTCATTTTACATAATTGTTATATTTTAATAGTACCGCATCGATTTCTAGTCTCTTTAACAGAAAGATAATACAGATTAAGACAGGTCTGCGAATCTTCCGTAATCATTTTTCTTTAATAGTACCCGGATAATTATTGAATCTACATTACAATAATATTGAGAGGGAATAATTACAGTTCACAATGTATTACGGTACTTACAGTGTCACTTTGCCTATAAGAAGTGCTTCCTATATATAAGCAACCTCGGTATGTTGAAACCCTTTTTAGTGATAGTATCCCTCAGTCCCTTATACACCATGAATAGCCTTAGGATTGGTATATGCGTATTCCTGGAATGGAATTATTTTACAAGCCAGTGTATTGGTGAAATGGGATGATCTTTACAACTGCCGTCCTCCTCATGGAATTCGACCCTCTAAACATCTGTACTATCTTAAACAATTTTCCTCCTCACAAAGCACTGTTCTACATAGAATATTACCCTTGACAGAGGCTTATCCTCTAAACAGCTGTTGTAAGGCCGATTCTTATAGTTAATACAAATATACCGCAGGCATCTCCTATTTTCTATATATGTGTAAGGCTTAGTGATTTGAACCCATCCAAGAATACCGCTGAATCCACTCTATTATCTTTTACTAAATATCTCTTTTTAAATTCTGGTGCCCCCTGCTTTAAATCTTGACGGCTCCACAATAGGGACTCTGGAGATTCTTCTACTGTTTATGCAGTGATACTCTAGAGAAATGTGTCCTTCTCACATACTTAATAATGGTCGCGAAAAATGTATTCCTTATATATTAGTCTCCCAAGGAAGGGTATATCCTTCGCCTCATTCTATTCTTCAAATAATAGGACCCGTTGGCTTAACTTTTCCATATAGACGTATTCCAGTCATAGAATCCGCACGATTATGTTCCTGATATCAATGTTCCCCATCGAGATGTGTTATCTTCAGCCAATAATAGTCTACAAATAATAAAAACTGTAAAATATGAACCTCGTGCAGAATAATATTCAGGAGACATGTATACAGTACACAAAATAATACTGGAGGTATAGAGGCATGGTTCATAGAATAGGACTGTATGCTAAGCGTACATTCCACAGGCCTGTAGTCCTGGGGGGAGCGACATTTTTTAAATAATACTACACATAAATCATTATTCCTCAATTAGTCACGTTCTCCAATTAGTCGTATCTAAAACGCTATGTTATGAGGCCTTCACATAAAAGCATTTCCTGCGACACTCTACATTACAAGCAACATTTCCGCTAGAATTCCCCGCATTGTCGATATGCAATTATTTCTGCCTCTATTGTGTTACTCCGGCAATAATACATTCGACACACCTATAACGCCTGCACCTGCGCGTAATTAATGGCTTGCTCTTTTCTTTAGAATGTAGCCTTCAATTCCTCACATAATACTATTTCATAGAGATCTATACTCATCAATGACTGTTGTCGTCCAAATAATAGGAACCGAAATTTGGAATACATAGCCCGCAATTCACACACTTTTGCATTTTCGATGGGCATATTGTAGGAAAATCCCTATCTTTCAAAGGACGGTTTTCGAGAATATCTGTATCCCTTATACAATACTGTATTTTGAATATCATTGCACTCCACAGAATGCCACTTCTCATTTTTTCTTCTCTCTAGATATCATATCAGAGCAGGGACAATAATTTCTTTCAAATGAATGTGCTACAAGCTCTGTGTTAGTTGTAAAATATTTTCACTTCCCTACAATGACAGCCTAACGGGTAAACCGATACAAGCATATTCCCGATACAGCTGTATTCTTTACCAGCATTGACACTTTAGATACAGGTGAACTTCTTATATCATCATACCTCCCCTATCATAATACACCCAGTATATTCGTCTACTTCTTACAATGGAATCATTTATGCATTACCATACTCGCCAGGGACGAACGATAAAGATAACGATACGGCATGTATGTTCATACACTCTAAATCATATTACTCCCCGTACAGTAATATTCACTTCACAATGTTATCCATAGTATATCAATAATCCGCAAACATCCCCACTATTCACATAATAGTACTCTAGGAAAATCAGAACTGGAAGGCAATAAGTAACTTTTACACAATACTACCTCCCACGCCTGTGTACACTTCCTGCAAAGGTACCCTCCTAATAATAGGGGTTTACACATTATACGGCTGTTAATATAACAAGACTCCAAGGAGTGCTATGAATTCCGGAATAGGGTGCTTTGTCTATAATAGAAGCCTAAACAATAGGACATGGTGTTCCACCTCTTTTAATAATTGTGCATGGGGGGTATCCAGATTCCCACCACAATTGTGCACTCCAAGACATCACACTAGGGAGATATGAGTACGCTCACAAAACAGTTCCGCTGATCATCGGTATTTCTTATAGAACTATGCTCTTAAAAGAATGATACTCAGCATATATCAGCCTAGTCCAACCATTAATACATTAATATAAGAGTACTACGAGAATCTCCGCATTGGTCATCATCGGAAATGAGGACACATGTATACTTCCTTCTCATCTGCCCTTGTAGAATATGCATGCACTTCATAGAATATTACCCTACGAATAATGACACACCTCGTAAATCATTATTCTTGACACTATAATACGGTTAACATTATAGTGGCCCTGGAATAGCTCTACTGTTTAGACAAAATGATTGGAGGCCACCTGTGGGATAAGCGAAATCGGCCAAGTCATATCATGCAGCCATTAAACCAACATGAAGACCCTTCAAATTATGTTATTTCAAGGACAGTTGTACTCATCAGGACAAACTACTCTATACATAACATTAGTCCTTTTGAACTAACAATGCAATTCACAAATCCATGTGTCCTACACAAAGGTACCCTCTATACGGAGGTAGTACGACAACATTCACACGTTACGTAACCGTGGCACCTCCTCATACGGCACAAAGCTAAGTCATAAATTCTGCACCTCTCTTTACTTTACTTAATAATACCGGCTTAACTTCTGCAGTCATCAGATGGCATGGTACAAGCCATATCAACCATCCTTAGATATGAGTACTATACATACATCTGTAGTGTCCCCATAACAGTATCCCAACTCATGAATATTCCTTCAGCAGATATCCTGTTCAAATGGAAGTATTATCCACACGAGAGGGCGGTAAACGCAACGATACTCCTTTTACACCAGTACCCTCCCAAAGAATGGTACTCCAAAGGTTATCTTACTCATAAAGGCAGGAAACTCCAAAGATGATGGTTCCGTTAGTATAGTAGCACTCCAGGTCATCCATATAGCTCCACTACTAATACGTTCATAGAACAGCACTATGGAGACTTCCGGACTCCTCACCATTGAGAATCTACAAACATCAGTACTTCCTAGACAATAGTCATACTGGAATATCCATGCACTTCACAGAATGGGGCCGTCCATGTAATGAAAGCATAAACCCTGAATCCTTCACATACACTAGTACATGCACCACTATACTGGTCACATAATAGTAGTACACTTATATCCGCGCAAATTACTGGAAATGGAAATCCACCTCAGTATTGTACAGATAATGGTATCCAGTGCCTCCCTTCATTCCTGAAATATCAATGCAATAACGGTGTGATTATCTTCCATATATGAGTACTACGGACACCTGGGTACGTTCCATATACAGTAACACTGAAGGATATCCTTACCTTTTACGCAGATGTGCTCCTCAAATAAGGGCATTGCAGGCGCAATGGAACCCTTCAGATAACACTCCCCTAGAACATCATTACATTTCACATAGTATTGCATTCAGCATGTCAGTGGACTCAACATAATGGCACTCTCCATATACCCATGCTCTTCACATGGAATGAACACTGGTATATTCGTGCTCCTCAAATAAATCTGCTCCAGCCGGTTTGGAGGGTTCAAATCATTTAGTTGCTCCTACATTACTTGTATAATCCCTCGACGCCCATATAATAATAGTGCCCGTACAGACTTTTACTTCACAAACATGGAAACTTGCGGGATGTTCCACCACCTCACATAGTTGTGTTCCCTATATAATACAACAGGACGTATATCTCTGAACTTCATCCAATGGTGTCTTTTATATAATAGTATCCATAAAACACACATACACGATAGAAATAATGGTATCCTCTGCATGTTACTATTATTTAAATCATAGTACTTTCGGCACAGTAAAACTCATCTGGACAATGCCACTCTTCGCATACGAATAGTTCGGACACAAGCGGACTATTTACAGGATACTACTGTGAGAATATCAACACTGAATGCGAAGAAGTTATTGTCACATATGCGTAATTTAGGGACATCCGTACACCTGGTACAGCGGGGCTGCTGAAGTCTCAGATCTTCACGCATTGCACCGCTCGTAATATAATTATACTTCAGAGATTGGTACCAGTCTGAGACAGCAGTGTTTTTCGTATAATACAAACGGAAATCCAGAGCGTCGGAGTTCAAACCCCTCAGATATCCTTGTTTCAGGGACAATTATAATTCGCGCATAACCCTGCTTCCTAAGGGAAAGTACTCCGCACATATGAGTATACTCACAAATTACAGCTCCAGATTCTTCTTACTGCCTACGGAAGTATTCTATTCAGAATACAATGCACAACAAATATCACCACAGCTCAACCATTAGTACATTCATATAACGATACTACGACAACTTCTGTAATCATTACCATTCCAAATCCATACACATCCGTAGGGTGCACTAAATAATTCTCCTGCAATACCCATACACTGTACGGAATAATGCTGTCCAAAAAATGAAACTCTTGGAATATCAATATTTCACACACAGGGGTACCATTCACATTATAGTACTCCTAACACTATAGTACGATCAAAATAATGGTGTGGCTAACAATTCTTAGGGGTTGTACAATCCGGTACTTCATATAATTAGGCCATTAAACTTAAATCCCGACATTTTACATAATGGCACTTCAAGAATATGCATGCCCATATGGGCACACCATTGCGTACATAACCCTAATAATCCTCAAACGTCTGAACACTGAAGAGGTGCATGCGATTCACACTATAGTACGCTTCATATAAGACTATTAAGGGAATTGCTATACAGTTTATGGTGTAACTCCCAACAAGAAGTAGAAGTCTATGTTATATATGATATCCCTTTGAATATTTTAATTAAGCATATTCTTGCTATTGCGTCATTCTCTGAATAGTAATATACGACCCATTTGGATACTCCGCAGATATGAGTACGGCATATATTGATCTAGTTTTCACATAATGATACCTCCCCTCATGGATACTTAGCATTCGGCTATGCACTTCAAATGAACGTATTATGCAAACACTGGTACTGTTAACATGACGGTATCAATTGTATAGGCGTACTTCATAAAGAATAGTACCACAGATATAGTCCTGCAAATGAAGGAACATAATGGTAGATAGAATGGTACCCGTACGACAATACCATTTCTGGAAGATTAATACTCAAAACAAGGAACTCCACTTGAAATCATCATACTCCTGGAGTAGCAATACTCCTTAAGTAATAGTATTATTGATGACTTCTACGATTTGTGCCATTCCGCACGTGATTTAATGAAGTCATTAAAATTACATCAAAACACTTAACATCATGATAATCCAACGATAAGCTTATTACTCGAGGTATATTGCTTCCCACATAACAGTAGTTTTCTACAATTGACAATGCACTTCACACATTAGTACACTCGACACAGAAGTATCCTTCACATAAAAAATAATACCGGAGCTTGTTCACTCTTCATAAGATAGCTTTCCCCAAATCGTAAAACGTTACGCGAAATATATCGTATCACCCGAATACATCACTTAATACGATTGTTCCAACTTCGGTATTCTTCCAATAGCGATAGGGCACACACGTCAGCTAACTCCAGATATCAGTACTATACATTCGTGTGTAATTTCTTCATATTAGCATTTCCAATCATGAATACTCACTAAGAGACTGTGCAATTGAAATAGAAGTATCTTCCAATAACGGTATTCTTAACATAACGCTACTCTTGCCACACACGCACTGTTCTATAACATATTATTTTGAATATAATCATATCCATTATGGCAGGACGCATAACACATAATGTTGCAACATAAGATCATAACACTGAGGGTCATGCAGATAGTTGAGCTACTAGCACCTTCATATAACAGTACCATGAAAATCTCCGGATTGTGGACCATTGAGAATCCAGACACCCTAATACGGTTTAAGCGAGAGTTCTAGAATATCCATAAACTTCAAATAACAGTACCACACATGCATCCTGGCCCGGTAGGGGGCTTAGAAACAAACACCAGGATTCTGCAAAGAGGAGGACGCCAGGACACCTGGTGCTTCCCATTTAACAAAAATAGAAGCATGTCAATAAACTGCAGATAAGGGTACTACAAACACCTTCTTAGCCTTCCTACAATAAGACTCCCGAAGATCCTTACCCTTGACGCGACTCTGCAGTTCCATTAACAGTGTTATCCGGGTGACACTGCTATTCACCTAATAGTACTCTATAAACATCATCACTTTTAAAGCAATAATACATCAGGGATAAAGGTGCCCTTTCACACATGGGTATATTATTCCTGTTTTGTAATGCTACCACATCAGGATGCTTATGATATTTACAATTCACATATGTGACCTTCTTCCTAAATAGCCGAAGAAAGGAGATATCTTCACACTGGCTGAACATAGAAAAAAAAAATAAGTCAATCAGAATGTTAAGAAACAGAGGATCCTAATAAGAAAGAATGACATACAATACAACATATCCACAGGGAGGCAGTCACAGCAGCATCTTCCCAATGACGCGACGGAAGAATGCTCTTCACAATCATGCGTCCTGAAAAAACATTTTCATAATAATGGAGGCAAAGGAAGATCTTCAAAATGACACAGCAGAGAAAATCCTGAAGATAGGAGGGGAAGAAAGCATCTTCATAAAAAAAATAAGAAACAAAAAAGCCTCTTAACCATGCCGCGGAAGAGGGGCATCTTCACACAGAAGATCACCTACGAGAGGTCATCTTCACAATGTCACGAAAGAGGTACATAATCGTAGAAAAGATGAGACGCAGAACAGCATCTTAACCATGCCGCAGAGAGGGTACATCATCGTAGAAGAAAGGGCAGCCAAAGAAAAATCTTCATGATGCCGCAGGACAAGCGAGCATCCATATAAAACAGATGACACAAAGCAATATATTCAAGCTGCTGCCAGGAAATGGGATCATAAGGAATGCCGCGGAAAAGAAATATTTTCATAGGAAGAATGCCTCGCGAGGAAATTCCATCGAAATAACATGATAACAAGAAAAGGCATCTTTATAAAAGAATCGAACAGAAGAATATCATCCATATAACGCGATAAAAGGAATCTTCGTAAGAATGCCACACCGACAAAAATTCTCATAATGACATGGCCCGGGAAACTTCATCACAACACCCCAGGAAAGGACCCTCGTCAAGAAGGAGATCCAGCAAACACAGGAATCTTAATAGTGACACAACAGGAGAACCAATCTCTAGAAAAATGGCGAGCGAAAGGATATATCAAGAGTACACCGCGGTAAAATAAATCATGGGAAGAAAGATGCCCCACAAGGAAGATACCTCACAATCACGCAACCTAAAAAAAATAGAACTTCATGAGAATGGAACAAGGAATAACCTCCTGAGGAGAATGCAACACACACGGACATCTTCATATGCACGCAGCCGAGAGGATGTAGCTATGCAGAAATGTAACACAAAGGAGCATTATTATACTGTCATGCCGGATGTAGACATCCTTAAGAAAATGCGACTCGGAGATCGAGCATCACACTGAGGCGACTAGGGAGTACAAATGACAGTCACGTCACACAAGGGAGCCCCAATGACAAAAAAGGGGCGAATCATAGAAATGAAGGAAAGGGAAGCTTCATCATGACCAAATCTACACAAGAAGGATCATGATAAAGATGAACTAGATAGAGGCATTCTCATAACGACGCGGGGAAAAGTGGTATCTTCCTAATGATTCTGCGAAAGAGGTCATCAGGAGTTCTATACCCGATTCGTCCTGAATATGGGGATTGCGAAATTTCCCGTAGCAGGCAACACGGAAAAAATGGCCAAGTAGAAAATGTAGGATTTTCTATTTGTAATAATCCTTCGAGAAGGTCCTTGAAGGTAAACCACTTCTTTGTGCTGTTAAATACGCTTTATACATAACAGCATGAACACATACGGAACGAGTGGAAAAAAAATAATGTCCATTTTTTATACTTAATAGTAAAGATAGGATATCGCATTTCTTATCCCCGCTCACTTACTAAATGAGGCGGCATTGTCCTATGCAACAGACAGAAACATGGAATTTATAAAAGATGCTAACACGCATTCCCACGCTACTGTGCGAAACAGGCCATAACGGGCACCTGAGAGCAAAATACGAGTCACACATTGATAAAATATTATTGGGGAGGAAATTATAAATTGACAGTGGAAAGAGAAAAGAACAAGCAGATATAGGTACCAAAGCATTCTCGAAATCGGGGGTGTTTATTAGTTACATATGACATGGGTCTTGCATAAAGTTGCAACTACAGGAACCTATATCATTCATTTACCACGGTAAATAGACGTTATGCTATTTTCTCGACATATATATTGTTCCAATGAGAGAGAAATTAATGTATGTGTTACTAGAGGGTTTGAAAGCATTCCTAGTAGAATGGAAGAGGAAGCAAGCTGGTGGTTATATCTTTTCAAAACGGGATTCAAGTTTGACACGGAAGGAAGAAATTTAGAAATATGGTGTCCCCGGAACAGGCCTCCCTTTCCCTAAATATTGATCATGCTCTAACCAATCAGGTAAAATATTCCTGTTTTCCTCGACGTCCTTTCTAAATCTTACCAGCATATATATATATATTATGGTCAGTCCCGCATTATATCGAACTGTCTTAAATCCAAGGGTGACAACCTGTCCTGATTCTTCTTAGGATATGTGGGATATCTAATAGAGTATTCATATGTATATGAAGACTCATATTTTCACCTTCCTGTTACAATCCTCTAACTGGTTATCTTGTCCTGTGAGGTTGTGTCCTTGGTCCTCTTTGGATCCTCAAGCTTTCATATTCTGAATTCGCGCCGCTATATTCTCTGCTTCCTTATATTCATTGCAGAGTCACACACGGTGTACTAGACAGGTAAACAGGATTTCTTCATGTTCTATCACCAGGATCCGGTATATCCCCTCACTGAAAGATTCCTCATTTGTCTCTAAGTATATATATTATTCCACCTGATGGTGTTCCCTTAATTTTTCTTTCCTGTTCTCTTTTCTTCTTTTCTTCTTTTTTCTCTCCTCTTTCTTTCCTTTTGTTCTTTTTTTTATCTTTTTTCTTATTTTTTTTTTTATTTTTTTTCTTTATTTTTTTTTTATTTTATTTTTTTTTTTCTTTTTTCTTCTTCCTGTCCGATCTTTTTTTTTTTCCTTAATTAAGGAAACCGGTTTAATTTTATTCTTTCTATTCCTATTCTAAAGCATGCACACTTTTTCATAAAATAGCCTCTTCGTTGAGTTGCTATTGGATTTTACAGTGAAGTGTGGTGACAAGTGAACACTGTGTATGTTCATGGCGTTGGAGTAGATTAAAATAAGGGAAATTTGTAACATGAGCTTCTTGTTCCTAAAGGTAATATTTATTCATGCGTTATACCAAAAGTTACTCCAGTTCTAATATTATTTAGGTGTAAAAGAATGTTAATCTATTGGTCTTTCTAATAAACAAGGGTGATTCCGGAAGTCTCTTTGTATCAATAACCCCTAAAAATATATATCCTACAGGGGATGTAATTACAATCCTCAGAAATATACACTTCGATTCAGGGGAGAATCTTCTTGGCTTATTTAGACATACAACCCATCTCCATAGCTAAATAAATCGTCTTATTCTTCAAGAAACATTAAAAACAATTCGGCAGAACCGCAGAGACATTACTGCCATAAGTTTTCCTGTCCCTTTTGGGTACGACATCAGGCCCGCACGAGGACGAATACACTAATCTTCTAAGAATGCGATAAGAGTTCCCTGAATCTCGCATTGAATGCGCAATCCAGGTCATTAGGACCCGTTACTCCTATTTTATCCATGATGCGAATTTTATCATTAGGAGAAAGATAATCTACTTCAACTATTAATATATACATCAAGTCCCTTTCCTGAGTCCAATAATGCCATATAATAGGAAAAAATGGCTATATCAGGACGCTTTACTCTGGGGGAGTTAAAGACGCAGTTACAGCCCAAAAAATGAAACTTTCTGCTTTCCTCAAGGGGATTCTTCCCCTTTTAACATGTGCCATGTTGACGTGGAAATTAGAGTGTCAGGAAAATAACCCATAATGTACAGCCAAAAAAAGGGGAAACGTCCTAACCATAGGACTATCCTTTCAAACTGTTTAGCTAAGAGTTTAAAATGACCATAGAAAAAGAGGAACTATATAATAACGTGATCTACATGAGTCAATATCACGGAAAAAAGAAAACAAAAGGAAGAGGCCGAGTTACACACAATCTCACCTCCGGGGAGAACGGACATTCGCGTTATTGCTGATACACTTGCGTTACTACCACATGGATGCATATTTTTTCGAGGAGGAAACATGTGCATTCCATGCCTCACGAGAGAGCACCCCGTATACTAATGAATCGACACGTGCTCCACACTTATGATGTCTTCCTGCTGTTCCTCATTTCCTGCCGACTGTTCATGTCAAATTCATAATCTAATCGACGATTTTCTTCGAAACCTTCCTATTCTTGAGCTCACAAATAACATAACACCTCATATCCTGCAGTCTGTGCACCTCTTTATCGTTTATATGAAGGTGCTCTTAAAAGCATGACGATACAGAATAGCTGCACAGAATAACCTCCTTAGAATGAATGATCAAGACAAGAATATATTGTTGCACGTTCTCTCTTGTCTCAGCTCTTAATGTTTTTGGAGAACTCAAAATGGAATTTGCACGTGATCAACTCCTTAGGTGGAATTTTACCATACAGAGCAAGATACTTCATATAGGCATACACCTCAAGGAGATATCTGTTAATAAGTGTCACTGTTCAAGACTAATCAGCAGTGAAATTCAACAATGGGAAAGCGACGCGCGAAAATAAATGCGCAGTTCTAGATAGTACCCCCTTGATAATTATCATGGGAGAGATGAGCATACACCCCCGGATCCTTAGCCTTGTATATTTTATCCGTCACATTCACAGTTCCTGTACGATACTTAAAGGGATATCTTCTTCCACACATACACCGAACACCTCAGTGGAACGGGGCCTGTTCCTCTATATATTGTTATCCCCGAATGGAGGACTACATTCTGGATGATAAGAATTACGACCATTTCAGCTATTCTCAGTGTCCTTAATATACTTTATTACATAATAGGCGAAATGGTTCATGCCCTTTACATTATCCGTCAACTTTTCAAATCGATATCTGACACGAAGACGTCGTAAGTTTAATCCAGAAAAGGGATATCCATGTTGATAAAAATATTATACCTAGCCATATTCCTGGACGCCGTAATTCTTCCCAGCCTTCACTAGGGCGTTATCCTTCTTTATTACGCCTACATTTCGTATTAAGAAGCTGAGTGTTGCCTGACCTTTGATTCTATGAAGTATTATTATAATGCCTGAAGGGCTTCTTACTATCCATCCCTAGCTTTGTAATAGTAACACATCCTCATTAAAAAATGAATTTTGTCCTGGTGGCCATCATGCAGAATTCCTCTCAGGCGTATTTTTCTATTGCGAGATTCCTTTTCGACCATGATATGAGGTAAAGAAACACAAAGATAATGCTAACAGAAATTACGAAAAGGGAAGGACAATGAAGAACGACAGAGAGGCGTTACTGCCTCGCGCCAGGCGAACTTAGTGAAGCATAACTTAAATAACCGCATCAGCAGAAATCGTCTAAAAGAGGCATTACAGAATTGACCATGTCACGTGTTTAGGGAAGATTGAAAGTATAAAGTCAAATTGGCATATTAATGAAACAAAAAAAAAAAAAAAAAAAAAAAACGGAATTCAGTTTATCATAAAATGAAAAAACAGACAGACTAATTAACAAAAATTAAAAAAAAATGAAAGAAATTCCAATTAGTATGACGTC
>NW_008481931.1:17826-18427 GCF_000524495.1 Plasmodium inui San Antonio 1
TATGTCATAAATATCTGAACTCCCGTACAGGGTTAAATAATTCCTTTCTGAGGAATAATCATAATAGCTTCCTGGTGTGTTCATCTGATTGTGTATTCATCCGCCGAAAGGTGTGTCATTCCAAGTGAATAAGACATAATTACGAAACCCTCGCCTATGATTCCAAATTAAGAAAAATGATAGGTAGAGACTTCATAGGATACATTATTCATCCTTCGCATTAATACAGGCGGCTATATAATAGTACAGATAGAATATATACATCACTCGAAACACTACAGCATCGATTATGATAATACTCCCGGCATTGGACGTAAATGTACTGTTTCCCCCTTCTACAGGAATGGACAGGTGTAACTACTGTCTTATTAAGGTTTTGATTACAGTGAAAACCTTCGTTACTTCTTGTTGTATGTGTTCTCTATTCTCCGCTGCTTCTAACGCGTTCAGACAGGTAGCGAGGTCATGTGAAGTCTCAACTGGACACTCTACTGTTTGCTCCTCTTTTATGAACTTATTTCATTTGAACTGAAACTTTTGGAGCTCCTGTTACAATAGTCAGTGTTCGCGTAGCAGACTTTGTTATAATACATGGTTATAT
>NW_008481931.1:20307-21744 GCF_000524495.1 Plasmodium inui San Antonio 1
AGCTGTATTTCTAATAAATATCCAGTTAGTGTTACTTAGAGGCGGGTAAGAATAGAATACCCCCTTTATTATCTCAGCCCCTATGATATTTTTCCACAATAGTTCCTCTACCTGAATAACGGCACTGATAATTTCTTTGAATCTCCAATATTTATTTTGTATCCGCTCATTGTCCCTACATTTCCGAACAATGATTAACATTGTTACATACTGGGATGAGCACATAACACATCACATACGTTTCATTGTCTCGAAGGCTGGAGAAAACTATTCTCCCGTCGGCTATCATGGTATCATTTCGTCTGGGACGTAAAATAATCCTCCCTCGTCTCAAGAAATCTATATGTTGAAAATGGAGAATCTTCATATTTATGCAAAAGTGGAAAATGACCTCTGATTCCATAAAGATCGTCTTCTAATTTTGTTTGGTATTGAAAAAGACGTTTAGTATATATCATGCGAATATAGTACACAAGGCATGAATTACTCATACAGATCCTGAATAAAAAACCGACTCCCTCATGAGACACAAACAGTGAGCAGAGGACTTCTCATGGATACTTTATATAGAAAAAAGAAAAGTATTTATTTCGTCCTTATTGTACCATGTGCCCATTGGAAAATGGCAATTTATCCCTCCCCCAACGCTTCATCGAAATCACAGATATGCAGATATGTTAGACATTCTTGTTTCCTTCCGAAGGTAACTAAACTTAATATTGTTGCATTGTACTATCATAATCATTAGAATCAGGACAGATCGAAAAATATAGAGGTCACGTTCAAATCGTACATGATGCGTATTGTCTCTGTTTCTTTTTTTTCTTTTTGAAACTATTAAACATATGTCTCTGTACCTTCCCACAGATGTGCAATTTGCATCCTAAGAATAAATTCCTTGTAATTCATTTCCAGATATATGCGTGTTTATATTTACCCGCATTTTGACAGGTGTCTGTGGTACTCAGTCTGTATCTTAGGGCCAGTTTGTAAAATAGTATACCCCAGTTTGCTCTTGCAAACGCGAAATGTTGTGACGGATACACTGAAGCTACCCTTTTATACTAAAAGCCTCAACTTTTGTTACATCACAATGAAAATACCCATCCATGCTGAATAGACGCAACCACTGCCACTATGTTGTTTTCGTCTCAGATAAAACATAATAATCTCTTTCGCAATTGATTCTTCCCCTCAAGATATAGACCTCGCTTCTTTTCACTTCTTAAAAACTAAAGCATAGCCATAATTATCTTCTCCCCTTTCACTGTTTCTAAATGTATAAACTCCTGTATTCCGGAAGGGTAACCTAATTATGTCACATAAGATCATACGTTACATTCTGGTTCAGGCTATTTGACTATATGTCATAAATATCTGAACTCCCGTACAGGGTTAAATAATTCCTTTCTGAGGAATAATCATAATAGCTTCCTG
>NW_008481931.1:25054-27297 GCF_000524495.1 Plasmodium inui San Antonio 1
CTCATTTTACCAACCTAGCAGAATTCAACAAGATTCGATCTTGAATCTACCATACATAACATTTATAATATGTCCAATATTATGGAAGGAAAAATACTGGGAACTCATAAATCCACGCTTCGACTTAGAAGAATAAAGGATTCCGTGTATAAAATAATAGTATGTCTCGCGATAGAATTTTTCCAACTTCGAAGAGACTCCTAAGGCGCGGATCCTTTTCTTCTTAAAATAGAGATAATTAATTTTATTCTCTGGTCTCGAAATTCACCGTACGATGCATCCTAAGATTCGTACGTAAAATATCCACTTTCTGCTTCGTAATTCTGTACATAAGTCATATTTTTCCCCCAAAAAATCATATAACCGCAGTTTGTAACTTTCTTGAAATCATATGGAAATCAAAAAGTTTCATGACCTTTTAAATTCTTCTGAGAATTATTTCCTTCACTCAAAAGTCAATATTACACATAACTCTGTGGACGGAATTTTTCTCTAAATGTTTCTCACAATTCCACAACAATATAAAAAAAAAACAGTAAATAGGATCGCTTTTATATTGTCTTAAAAATGCCACGCCATGGAGAATGAATAACATTTCATATAAAACAGGTTTTATATACCGCGAAGAATCATTCTTCATGTAATTTTCAATTACATTCAAATCCGTCACAATCTAAATTTAGGTAATCACTTCAGCCCATTTTTCCCTGAAGTACGTAAAAAGTGAAAATGTTCTTATTGTGTTCATTTTTTGAAGCGTCTCTGTAATTGAATATGAAATATTCCGACGTTATTTTTACTCGAAAAAATTAAATTTATAATAGGAACATATTTGCTATCGGTTCTAAGGAAAATCACATGAGAAAAAAACTGCCATGTTCAATAATTAATTATCTCCCAAAAAATGTATTTTTTTCACATTTTTTCGTAAGTAAATTTATATTCTTCCATAAATAGATTAATACTCAACAGTAATCTTAGCATATAAGTAATAGCATTGCCCAAAGAAAAAAATTCCTAATGAGTCTATTCCAGCCTCCCTTATTAAATGAAAAGAATAACATAATTCAGTATTTATCATATCTATCATAATTTTCTAGTTCAGTCCTGTATGTTATTCTCATATGAACTATACTGACAGATGTACCTATCCTGTAAATGGAACAATAGAAAAGAATATTTACACTTCTATGCCAATTTCTGTCAGACATTCTTAGAGTAGGAAAGAAATAAAACTCCTTCAACATATAACGCGATCTCTTAAGCATTATATTGTTCTTCTACTTTAAGAATTTCCGCATCTGTGGGAGTCCAGCAAAATATATTTCTAGTTAATGCGAAATCGTGGAGTTAATAAGTTTTATCTGATTTTTCACATATACTGTACAGCCTTCCGCCCATGTGTAAGGTACCCATAGGGGGGAACCTTCTACAACAGTCGTTTCATCGGGAATAACTTCGAAAGGACTCCTTCAGAAAATATTTTAACAACACTGACTCCTTTCTTATTAGTAATTAATTCCCCTCATTTTTACTCTTTCCCCGGGGTACTGATAGTGTTTTCACCATATAGTCTTGAGAACACGTGGATATCATTATTCTTGTGTTCCTTCATAGGTGTCGGCAAATTCTATAGCTGTAAAATAAATGTGAGAATCTCTAGAGCGCATTATAAAATTGCAATATTTCATTACTGTCCTATCCAAATCGAGCGCTTAAAATATAGATTACGTAATGCAGGAGCATCGCAGAAACGGTAATCACCATAAGGAGAGAGTGTCATCATAATAATAAATATTACATAAGGGATTATTTCCATACACATATGCAATAGTATGTGTGCATACAATTATAAAAATCCCTATGTTTCCTAAATAGCTACGTCATCCATTACGTGGTAACTGCTGTGGGTAGTGCACCAGAAAAGTTACAATACATGCTTAGAAACGTTACCGCGAGAAACATAAAGAAGAAGTACTTCAAGAAACAGCTACAATAAATGACATAATTCAAAATTTAAATAATACACGTAATTATACAGTACAAAATTTGATAAATATCCTTGAGGATATCCTTCGTTGTCTGTGTTCATTATTTCTTTCCCTTTGTTCATAAAGGATGATGAAATGTAGCTATACACGATGTTCCGCATATGACTCTGAATCATACATCCATTTATATACTATATTGTATAAAATAAAATCTTCTATATAAAGGGGGCTATCCAATGCAACTGCTACAAA
>NW_008481931.1:28812-31712 GCF_000524495.1 Plasmodium inui San Antonio 1
TTCATTTATAATTTCTATTCATAGTATTCACACAGAACAGCACATATTTACAGTACACATAATTATTCGGTTCACTTAAACACGCGAATAAATAAAATATATAATTCATTTAAATTTTTATGACAATAATTACTAATTATTCAGCTCACAAATGTGCGCCCCGTAATTAATTTCCTTTCTGCTGAAATAACCATATTTAGGAGAAAGAAAAAAAATAATGGACCTTGAACTACATAGAATAAAGTAATCAGTATATTCTCATCTTTCATGAAAAATATTTACAGTGCCTTTTATAAAACCATTGAACGCAATTAAAGTGCAGAAAACGTGTGCATTAAAGAATTTCACATTGAGTGCGCCCTCCTGCATTTCTAAACTTTTTTTCATAGGTGAAATATAACCAGAACGGAAGTGTATTGCACGAATAAATCATTTTATGTGTAACCATAATTATAAAATACATTTATACTAAACAGAACAAAGGATTAATTTATAATATGCAAATAATACCCTCCTTCAACTCAGATAAAGAAAAACATGTCTTAAGCTTTATCCTGTAATCTATGAGTTTCACCAATGACTCCAACGCCAAGTAGTAAAAAATAATAATCCACTTCTATTGCTAACAAACAAATTCATAGTTGCTCCAAGGCAGAGAAAAAAAAGAAAGGAGAAAAATAAAAAAGAAAGGAGAAAAATAAAAAAAAAAATAAAAAGAATAATAATAAGAAAAGAAGGAACTAACAGAAGAGAAAAGGAGAAAATTATAAAAAAATGGAAAAACTAAGAAATCAAAGGAAAAGAAGAGAGAACTCAAGTAATTCCCACGATGGCGCTTTCGTGAAAACAATTTATAACAATGTACACGTCAGATATCTATACGTAATTCTTTCATACTTCAGCGGCCCCATTACAGAGACACACGGTTAGCACATTTTCCAAATGATTGATTTTAATTCTGATATATTGCCCTCCTAAAGCTTCCGCAGATATGTATTAATTTTTCACTATTATCAGGCGATTCATGACTAAATGTAATCGACCTTGCTTTGTACATCATCTACTTTACCAATTTCTACATTGCATTCGGGAGTTCACAATGACTAAATAAACCTCTTCTCCAAAGAAAAAAGAAAATACAAGCTGTACTTCAAAAGATATGGAGATAACAGCGAACTCATATTACATACGAAGAACGAACAGCATTTCTCATCTGTAGACTTAATTCTTATCTTAGGAGGTTCCAAACATCAGATACCACATGCACGCACCACACAACAACTGAAGCTATTTTATATTTCCTGCAGATCTCACAACTACCCAGTCTTCGTACTTTCGACAATAAGACTACGGAGTTGACCATAAAGAGTATTATTAACAAATCCTTGCGTGTACTATATACCTTGTATGTCCATTTTAGGACATAAGTAATATGGAAGCATATGAAAGATACATTCACTCATTAAGTTAAATGTGTTTTTTCGACTATATTTATATATCCCATCAAATGTATGCAACTCCAACATCAATATAAATGATATGTTCCTTACCCCTATGAGGACATTACTCAAAATTCCCAGTCCTTCGAAATAGTGTACACACAAATATGTCATTCAAAACAGGAACATAATGAATGTCTTTCACACATATTAGATGACATGTGAAAAACGAATTAACGAAAAGACGTCTGATGGACTCTTCGGGAAATTGATCGAGGTTTTATCAGCCAATAAACATTTCGATCCTTACTGAGCTTTATTTAAATATTACCATGAATGCAATACATCAAATGAGAAGGATTCCATGTTTCCGCAGAATTATTTAAAATATAGATTTTCAGCAGACGAAGTCAATGCAATAATAAATATTGTTCATTCTACGGTTCATACGAGTACAACAATTTGCAATAAAACTCTGACTCAGACAGGAATTATTATAAGAAATCAGCAAATATCTCAAATCCGACCATCGTTTCATGATCCACATATTCTATTAATGAAATCGAATTGGGAATATAGAAATTTCAGGGATATGTATATGAGGAGGTTACCTAATAACTGGGCACTTTCATGAATAATTTGGATTCAAATAACTCATAAGAAATAAAAATAAAGCTTCAAGAATCTTTCCCAATGACAGATGATCCTACTGTATATCTAATGGGACACGCTTGAGAATGGATTGTTATATTTAGTGAACAAGCATTATGTGACTTTTCTTTGGTCACACAATGCTGTTAGGTTAGCCTTCGTAAATACATTACACAGAACAGACCATGGCAACGATATCATAGACAGTTGTTTTCTTTCACCGTTCCATATATTTCTCATTATTCATACCATTGTTACGATGTTCCCAGGAACATTCCGCCTCTTATAAGATCACTATTGGATGTACAGAGGGCTACACCTTCTCTTCATATGTAGACACTCTCAATCTTCTATAATTTAAGGAAAGAAATAAGAGTGTCATACGGCTTAATAGTTCTTCTTAATAATTATCACAACAATATGTACCGGCTAGGCCGCTGAAGCTTTTAAATAGGATTTGTAGACACCTCATGTATTAGCAACATACTTATGAAGTCTGTTTTTTTCTCATTTATATCTTCTTATCCTACATAATTACCAAATAATCGAAAATTACTATTTCTTCTTATAAATATCATCCTCCCATTAAAAGTCTCCTTAAGAAATTTATTAACTTCTACCAAAATTTACATGTAGGTATCACTGTAAGAAGTAATTGGCACTTTCCTTATTTTTTTTATTCTTCTATATTTTCCTCATTTTGTGTCCAACTTCAGTTTAACACTACGGGTAAGGACGTTCCATTTTAGTACAATTATAGGAGCATGCTGAAACTTTTCCAAGTTACACATCTTCCGTCTTGCACTCTTC
>NW_008481931.1:31722-37091 GCF_000524495.1 Plasmodium inui San Antonio 1
TTATTCTTCTATATTTTCCTCATTTTGTGTCCAACTTCAGTTTAACACTACGGGTAAGGACGTTCCATTTTAGTACAATTATAGGAGCATGCTGAAACTTTTCCAAGTTACACATCTTCCGTCTTGCACTCTTCAAAAAAGAACATGACATTATAATTCATTCTAATTACAATACATGGCGTGAACTGTAATCGATTGTATAACTCCATATAGTTAAACTAAGCATGTGTCATTAACTTTTTGCAACAATTCTCCCTGTCCTCTGGATAGAACACTCTTATAATATAGTTCAGCACCTGTAATCGCATGTGTTTCTGATTTTGTGTTATGTGCTTTCTCTGAATTTACATAGAGCAAATTTGAATATGATGTTTATAGCGTCAGATGAAATAAAATAACGAAATCATGGGAAATCCTTTCACATTCCTAGCATATATTTGTCTCAAAGCGAAGTTCTACAAGTTCTTTATGTTCTCAGTGTTAGGAAATAATTGTTGGATTAATCCTCAAATATATGCAGAGCACATTATTCATGTTCTGTAATGAATGATACAGGACGAAAAATGGGACCGTATTATAATTATGAAAGCCATGACACTAATGTATACAAAGATTTAGGGCGGCATTGTTAGATATTATACTGACAAATTCTGAACATGTACGTTTAGAAGTGTCCCCATTTATAGTTAGACGGAGCATTCTTTAAATCAGATGCATACTTATACAAGGTCTACGTGGAATATCATGGTAACACATTATGAATAACTCATCTCACACAGTAGCCTTGTTACAGTGAGATATATCTTTGAATTATTATGAGAATTCCTCACTCTAGTGGAGAAAGATTCCTAAGCCACTATGCTTAATTGGAATATTCATTCTAACGGAACTCTCAGGATCAATTTCGTATGGTATGCATATGAACCTTGCCACTCGTACACTTAGATCAAGATGCTGATAATTCTCTAAAACACATTTTAGGGAGAGAATCAGTTTCCTCTTTATGTTTCATAAGATTTGATTATAGGATTATTGAGATAGACAAGTGTAGAGACATTCACTATAAGTAAATGTAGATGCACGTACTCATATTTACGTTAGGACGCTGAAAGAAAATATATTCATAGGCGTCCCGTAGAGGTTATGTTATCAGAGTTCTTCATAAGTTAATCATTCATTTCATACTTTGGTATACAGAAGCCTTCTCTGTAGATGACGCCTGTAGTGGTTTATAACAGCTTAATTAAAGAGTATCTATAAGGTTTTACTGAATATTTTCCCTTTTTTCCATCTCTAATCATTATAGGAGAGTGTTCAATTTACTGTTAGTAACATATGCCAAAGAAATCCACCGTTTCCTTGATTCATAGGTGAAGTTATTATTAAATAAACACAACCCCTATTTATCTTCTGACAGAGAATTCTTCAGGTTCATAACTCTTCCCTTTTTGTTATCATAGAGATCAATCCTCGAATGTGTAGAATCATACATAGGGCGTCAATAGAAAGGGATAACGAGCTATAAAATGAATTTAAAATACAGATATCAGGGATTTCGCCGAATACTTCTGGAAAATAAAAAGGAAAATATGGACTTGTATCCTTAAAATAATTAGTTGTTTTATTTCCCTATGGGTGAAAAATAATTTATTGATAATTCTGTAAATTGACGCTCTACGTCTCCTGCAGATCATCTTCATGCCATGACAGTATGAAGCATAGTATGTAATAATAATGAATCTGATTTTCACGTAAATATTTGTTTAAGGATAGTAAGCATAATCTGTATAATCCCCGATGATCGAAGAATTAAATTGTAATAGATAATTTTAGCCCGAACAAACTATAATGTTTATATATTTGCATTAAACCTAATTAATTTTTCAAATGCTCCCATATCATAACTTTGTCATAGAACTGTTACAATTATGTGGCTAAATGTATATGCAAATATAAGAAATTGCATAAGTATATTCTTTCTTTTGTTACTCAAATGTAACCTCATAATTCTCATTGAAAGATAAGAATCAGAGAATTCATAGTTTTATGCGAAATCGTCCGTGTTCCTAAGAGTGATAATTATTACATGATAAATATTCCTGTCCGTCCTAACTGATACAGTGAAGAATCAGATAATAGCAATGGTGCCTATTGGTAAATCAACAGAACAAGTACAACTCATATTGAATTGAAACATGAGTAATAAGTAACCTTAAAATAAGGCACTACCTTCCAAAAGGGGGGATTCATCCATAAGATATATAACTGGGAGTATAGTTCCAAAGCAGAGAAATTCGCCTTACTAGGTAGATTTCAATCTTCTCCTTCCTTGCATATCGGTATAAACTATTTTATTAGAAGGAATTATACTATACTGTGATACGGCATAGATATATATAAGGACTAGGAACCTACGAATCCTTTATAATAGATGAATATTATTGTAATAATTTTAATAAAAACTTCTCAGAAGTTAATTACTGGATTACAGTCTTTATTATTTCCCTATCATTGGCGTATCATTATGAGAAGATAACATAGGAGATAGTGAAGGAGGCACACGGAGGTTATAGGGGAAAACACCATTTATGCATGAGAATAGAACACAGATATATCTATTCAATAAGATAGGGGGAAGAGTATATTATAAATGAAAGTGGCGACGTTTCCTTTATATTCTTATAATAAGGGAAGTCTTCAGGAGCGAAATCAAGACAGGATACAAAATTCTATCTTGATTCAAGAAGGAGCTTAAATAAATTGAAAGATATATGAGTAAAGGAACCACAATTGTGAATATATGAGTGATTCTCTATATGTTATGTATCCCTGATGTTAACATTCCACCTTCAATGCTGCGAAAGTGTCAAGTTGACTAGTCTATTAGGATACCTATAGAAGTATTGAATAAAATTATTAGATATAGGCTGCTATCGTAGATACAGACAGATTAGAGCTAACGAATAAGCCTTACAGAGAGTAAAAGGAGGGGAAGGGTGTAAGAATGAGTATTATTAAATGGAAGATCAAACCCCCGAATAGGTCCCGCCTTCCGAGAACTTCCCCAAACAAGCGCCAACACGGGTATAGGATTCATGGAGGATAAGTCTCAGTGTGATAAGTTCAGCAATACAATCTCAAAGAGGACCAGGAAGTCAAAGGGGGAATCCGGAAGGACGCAAGCGCTACAACAGAAAACGGAGGACGAAAGGATAGAGAGGACAACAGGAGAAAGAACCAATGACCAGGGAAGGTTACGGAGTGCTCAGTGAAATCAAGAGCAATAGAACCTGAGAAATGGACTCTGGGCTGTGAAAATAACCAAGACCAGGGTAGAAGTATAGAGTGGGACACCACCCCCGTATCTCCAGCTCTGAGGACAGGAGCCTACAGCAGACAGCAGAGCACATAGCAGCCCTAAGACGTAATCAATAGAGCATAAATCCTGAACGTAGAGAGTAAAACCTGAAAACTGACGTCGAAAAGAGAAGCCCCTGAATAGTCGAGCCTAACGCATAGAGGATAAGCCAGGAAGCCTAAATTCTAAATTTTAAGCGTAACCCCTGAACCCTAAGACTAAACATGAAGGATAAAACCGTGGACCGGAATGCCTGAAAGCTGAAGTCTCAGCGTTAGGTCCTAAAGCCAAGCTAAACCGTAGAGCGTAAATCCTAAGGCCCAAATGTGGAAGGCTAAAGCTGAACCATAAACGTAAAAGATGGCAACTATACCGTAAAAACTAAACCATAAAAACTAAGCCCCTGAACCGCTGAAACCTAGATCCTGAAGACGGAACCCTGAAACCTAAACCGTAAATGCAAACCCTAAAGCGTGGACCCTAAAAGTAAAAGCTGAACCCTGAAGAATGAAGCCGAAACCGCAAACTCTGAACCGTAAACAGCGAACCCTTAGCCGCAAACGGCGAACCCTGAACACTAAACCTAAACCCTGAAAGCGTAAACATCAACCTAAAGCATGAAACTCTAAACCCAAAACACTAAAACATGGAACCTAAAGCGTGAAGAGTAACCACTGGAACCTAAACCCTAAAACCTGAATCGTAAACCCGAACTTTAAAAAGAAATCCTAAACTCTAAACACTAAGTCCGGAATCCTAAGACGATCCTTAAATCCTGAAGCCTAAATGCCAAACCCAGAAATTACCCATAGGAAATCAAGCAGCGGACTCACAGCTCGGAGACGAAAGTCCCCAAACCTCACACCCCCAGGGTCAACCCCGAAACTCCTAACTTCACACCCTGAACCCTGGGATCTCCCCCTACACGAAAGTTGCTAAGACCCAGAGCCTCCCCTCCTAATCAATAGCCCGAATCCCGAGATCCCCAATCAAGAATTCCCCATGCTCGATCTCAAGCCACAAAATAACCTCAATGTTTAATCCCGTCACCCCGCCCCGTTTGCATCAGGAACCCTAGATCAAAACCCTCCTTCGAATCCCGGAATTCTAGACAGTACACTTAACTCCTGAACTCTAATCCCCTAATGTAGAACGCTGAAGCATGATTGTAATCCACAACCCCCTTCAATCCAAACATAAATTCACCTCCCCCCGTGGGACCCCTCCTCCCACCTTCCCTGCAGCCTACTCAGCAAGAAGTTTCGATTTCCTTGTTGAGCTTCACAATTCCGAGCCTCCAACTCCTTCCTAGGCCTATCCAATGCTCCGCTTCCGTTCTGTAATGTGGCCATCATTCCCGAATCTAGTTGCATCCCACGCCTTCATTTATGTGTCCACTCCTTCCCGTTGCTCACCTTCCCACCGGATTTCACTTCATCTTACTCTTCGGCCGTATGCGACCTCAGCCAATGGTTCTGAGGCCCTCCATTGTTCGAATGCTCTGTTCAGTTCCCTCTCCTTCCTCCTCCTTGGATTAATTCGGCGCATATAGGCTGTAAAGGCGCCCCCTATGACTAGTCCAGCGATGGATCCCAGCCCTATTCCTAGATAGCTCCCCGGTCGCTGTCCTTCAGCCTCGCCTGTTTGGGCTCCCAACTGCTCCAGGTCCCTCAAATGAGATACTAATTCTTGCTCTTTCCCTTGAACCCTGTCCTTTTCCTAAAAGATTTAACGAGAGATCACTCATTCAACAACTTGTTCTTCACTTCCACTTCTATTCGCCTAATTCTTGTGAAACTTCCTTCCTCACAGTAACCTCTCCTCAGGAAGTTCTCTTTCGATGATACTCACAATAATCGGACTATCCCCCCTTCTTCCTATAAAATTCTCTTCTCCCTATAATTCAGATTCTTTCAAACTTTAACAACTGTTTCTTACCTGCCTCAGTTCTTCATCCATCTGATCACCTGTACACACTTCACAATCTTCTCCCTGTATCCAGATACATGAA
>NW_008481932.1:0-747 GCF_000524495.1 Plasmodium inui San Antonio 1
GAGTCAGGAACACTCATGATGGAAGCCCACGGATGACGGTTGACAAGGACACATTGAGCGGTAGATACAGAGGTATATGCATATATATGTTGCTAGGAGGAGGAGGCATATATACTCTTGTACATATGTGCTGATATATGCACTTAGTTGCTAACCTCCTTCTTATTGGAAAGAGGAGAGGAGTTGATTATACAGCACCGTTTCAGCAATGATCGGTGCCAAAGTGGCATCGTGACTCTATTTTTTACCATGAAACGGTATTTAGCCATTGAAAGACAAATATATGTGCTGTGCTTATTTTGAAGGAGGCAGTGAATTAAATTTATATGTAAAGTTTGTCAATTTCGGTTTTTTTAAATCCTGATATGAGACTTATAATCAGATGATCTGAACTTTGTTAATGTTTTTTTCTTTCCTCTGAACCATTTATACGTACATGATATGCATAGCCTGCTACGAATAGAATTTTACGATTATCTCTTGAATTTTTTGAGGGGGGATTTTGTATTTTATTCCTTAATTCGAGTAAAGATTTAAAAAATTCATTTCTTCACATGGTGATATGTTTCCTTGCGCTTATAAAATGGATGATTAGAATCGAAGTGATGTTTTGAGGCTGTATAATAGCAGTGAGAATTCTCTGAATTCTAAGGTAAAAGTAGAAGGAGTACGACACCTGAAATCAGTGTACACATATAAATTAGGCATACTACCGTAACCTCAGATGTCAATAATGCTACTACGCTT
>NW_008481932.1:2047-6129 GCF_000524495.1 Plasmodium inui San Antonio 1
TCTTTTAAATCTTCCAGATTTAAATTAAAAGTGATCTGCATCCTGTTGACTATGGCTCAGTGGCAAAAAAAAAGGGACACATAAGAAGAAACCTTGTCCTTATTGGTGCTTTACCATGTATAATAAGGGAAAAGCACAATTTTATCTTAAACTGAAATGCAGAAATAATACTTGCGTTTGTATAGATACAGAATGTATCATGAGCAAAAGCGTCGCCGGCTCTATAATGTATACTTTGCCTCTGTGAGGTAGTTATCTTCTGAAATTACTAGCATCGAATTTACAGAAAAATATTCGAGAACTCTCTTCATATGCCCTATTCTGCTAATTTTAGAGGACAGGATTGCCTGTAAAAATATATTATACGCAAGAGGGACTTCCATATAGTGGGTGAGGCTGCCATTTTGCTTAGAAGCAGAAAATTCACGCTGTTCCGTCTCATAAAAATTTCCACTAGCATACAGTGTTGTTGGTGAAGAAATAAATTTTATATATTTCCTATGACGTATTTTTTCTTTTTTTTTTTTTATTGGTTAAAAATATGTTCTAGAATGTCTTAATTTATTTATGTAGCTGCTTCTACTTTTCTTAAAGATTTTGAATTTGTCAAACTTTTTATGAAGTATCCTTTATTACATATTTTAATGTAGTTTAACTTATTTCAACATATTTTATATCATATTTTAACATAGATTAGAATATTTGGATATATTTCAACGTATTTTAACCTAGTTTATGATAACATGACGCAACCGCCCTCTGTTATAAATTTAGAACAAATTGCGCGCACGTAATAACCCTTTTCTATGTATACTTATATACACCACAGAAATTAAATTAAGCCACTATGGCTTCTCTCAGAAAATCCAAATCTGCTTCGGCTGACGAATGCTCACCTAAGAATAGCAGGACGGACGGAAAATGTTCCCCCGCCAGTGTGGTCCAAGGGGGAAGCTCACATGGCCTTAACTTCCGAAGATTCCTTTTTCCCTCCTGCTCAATTGCACTTCTCGTTGTCGCTATTTATATGTTGCTAATAGTAAACTATATAGAGTAAAGATTTCTCGAATAAATAATTCACACCTTCTGGCAATTTTTGATTTCGCCCTTACGTGGAGTCCACTATACGCTCCTTCCCCATGTTTAGATGCTGGAAGTAGTCTATACATCTGAACTATAAGTATTATACATATGCCTAATGTGTACGCCACTTGTTGTTCCAAACCCTTTTAAAAAATTCCTCGCAGAAGATAACCCCTATGAGCAGGAGGATAATGGCCCAGATACAAGAAAGAAACTTATCCGAATTAAATGAAAATGGATGTTTAAGAGGAGGCTCAGAAAAAAATGTAACTTCCTCTGATTCTGAATCTGATCATGTGCTATCCTGGTCTGATAAGATGGATTTAGGTAAAAATGAAGAACAGGAAGGTCTGGATGAAGAAGAAAATGTTGAAAAAAAGTATGGAGAAATTGACTTCTATAATATTTTCTTGCCTACCATCTGGGAACGTGACGCGATATTTACTAGCAATGTGAAGAAGGAGGAGATAAACGACCTGATGAATGATATGGACGAGGTACCATCACAGGATGAAATTATAAAAATATGGAAGCGGGCATATGCTCTGGAGGGACAAGAATATTACAAAATGATAAATGGTTTATTCGAATATTACGAAGAGTTAAAGGAAAAAAATCAAGTAGATGAAGAACCTCTTTTCAGTCTTTGGAGTGGAGTTATGTCCAAATGTTTTGATGTACTAAAAGAGAAAGAACACCAATACAGTAAACTTTTCAACGGCTTCATCATCGGAGATGGGATGACAAAACAGGAATTTGCTAATTTCTTGCAAAATTGCAACAGGGAGGCTGCTGAATTCAAGGAATCTTTAGAAACCATTGCGAAGAAAGAATTCGAAGCAAGAATAATTCCAGTAGGAGGCAACTAAAAATGAAATTTGTCAAGTGGAACAAGTTACACAAAGGAGTGATAAGACGAATGATTCTCCACATATATATGAGAGTGCCAGAAACTATCGCGCAGGTTAATAATGTACCGAAGGAAAGAAGAAAAGCGTATGCTTCGCTTCGATTCTCTAGTCGACCAAATTCACTTAAAAGAATCGAGATCTCATAATCCTACGGCCCAGCGAGCCCAAATGAAGAGCAAAAAAAAGAAGTATAGCGTTTCGGACTTTTCCATAATATAGCATCTGTGACATACATATCGCGTCAATAGATATCCAGCAAAAAAACGAGGATATCTATGCCAAATATAGAAGCTGCTTAGATTGGTAGTTTATCTATAAAGGAAGTACATTTTTTTGAATTTCTATCTCTAACAAGGGATAATCTTCTATATATATGTGGCTTCTCCTCTGAGTTAACTCAATTTTTTTAGTTTGTTTCTTTGAAACTTTTGTCTAATTGTAAAAATTTCCTAATTAACAGTGAACTTCCACTTCGATTGGTATTAACATGCCTTTTAGTAGACAGAAATAGGGTATCCGTCATTGTAGTTTTCTACGTAGTTTTCAGCCTGAGTTACCTAGAACATTAAGGAATGAAGTAATACATGTATTTCTGTATAATATAACAGTCCAACCTGCTAAGTGGAAGCGGATAAGCATTTAGAAAGAGAATTCGCTAAAGACAGTTGACCGTTTTAAAAGGAGTTAAGGTTGTTCTTTGGAAATTCCTTTCCAATAAGACCGGGAAGTCTGAATGAACAATCGCAAAGTAGATGGTAATCTGACCTGCGTCGACTGGTGAATTTAAATAGAATAAAAAGAATGTCTAAGGAGGGTGTACATGTTGAAAGATGATTTACATGGAACATAAGCCATTGCTACATAATGTCTGCCGTGATAAAGTCGTAGAAGTATGGTTATTAATATTACAGCATCAAAAGCGTAATTAAAACACTTGAAAGATCATAAAATATAGCCGAAGAAAAAGGAGAAGCTTAAAATATGATGATGTGATTTGGTAGGAATCGGACAGATTGTTTAATACAATGTCAGGTGGGTTATAATAAATCCAGGTAAATATTAAGATAATACATTGAAGAACCCCTTCCTACATAGAATCCTACAACACAGTTAACGATATTCATGTGATACATAACTTGTCAAATTATTTAACAGAAGGAGCACTAAAGATGGTAGGAACTATTCCGCAATATATGCCCCTTCCTTTATTTAAATAACGCATTATTACAAGGATTTTTTTCCATTAGAAAGCAAGGCGTTAATTCTAAATTCTCTTCACATAATTGGAAATTTTCTTATATGCTTCCCAAAATGGAATAAATTATGCTAACATTTTTATGTCAGGGGGTGTCGGTTGTTTTAAAAGTAGAAGTACTTTTTGAAGTTGACTGTGAAATTATAATATTAACGGAGCAGTCACATATATATAAAAGAAAAGAAGAAAATGGAACAAGGAAGAATAAAATAAAAGAATAAATAAAAAAGAAGAGAAAAAAAAAAAAAGAAATAAAACAAAAAAAGGGAAAAAAAGAAAGCGAGAAAAATAGAGGAAAGAAAAAAAAAAAAAAAAGAAGTAAAAAGGGCCCCATCAGATGGAATAATATATATACCTATAAACAGCTGAAGAATCTTTCCGTGGCGGAATATACGAGATTCCGGTGATAAAGGATGAGGAAATCCTGTTTATCTGTCTAGTACACTATGTATATCTGTGCGACGAATATATGAAAGCAAAGAATATGGCGAAGCGGAATCAAAATATAACGGCTTCCGGATCGGAAGAGGACGAGAGCGACACTTCACGAAACAGAATAACCATTTAAAAGATTATAAGATGAAGGTGAAAATGTGAGTTATCACGTACATACGAATACTGCATTAGATATCACACAAATCATAAGAAGAATCAGAGGGGGGGATCACCCTGTAATTTGACACATTCCGATATAATATGAGGATTATCGTAATATATATATATGCGAGTAAGATGAAGCAGGGATGCTGACAAAATCGGTGGTATCCTTTCTGATGGGTTATATGATGATCACTACTTAGGGAAAGACAGGCCTGTTCCTAAAATACCATATT
>NW_008481932.1:6604-27465 GCF_000524495.1 Plasmodium inui San Antonio 1
CAATGGCGCCCAATTTAGTACGTGCGGGGGAATACAGAATCCCATATGTCATGTTTATCATTAAGTGAAAGAGATGGACAATAATCCTTTTGCACTTCTTCCGTATGTGTCTAGGCTGTTATGTATAAGGAGTATTTAACAGGACAAATAAGTGGACTACTCTGAGGAACCTTCTAGGAGGATTATTACAAATATCAAATTCTGCATTCACCATTTGGACATTTTTTCTCCCTTGTATGTTACGGAAAATTTGTCTACCCTCACATTGAAGACGAGTGGGGCATACAGTCGTAGATGAAATGTCTCGCGGCGTTCAGATATGTTTCCCCCAGGATGAGTCGCAATTCGTGAGCTCCCTTTGACATGTGTTTCGCATTGCAATTGTACCAAACAGTGGGGTTGATTATCTTCCTAATTTGTTAACTATTTCACTTACTTGTTGTCCGTGTGTCTGGAAGTATGTCTCCCTTTCCTTTTCCGGGGAGCAGTCCCTCGCCTCTTTCTGTACTCTGTATTTATCAAAGTTTTCTCAGGTCATCTCAATCTAGGGCATTTGTATGAACCCCATTCCAATGTAACATGTAGGTATGCCTGTCCTATTTCGCCCCTGAAGATGCTCTACTCTAGCTACTTCATTATCATGATGGTGACCGCCTTTGTATTATTGTTCGTTCGTCTCCTCTTATATGAGGCATGTAAATCTTTGTGGTTTATACTCAGCGGTTTTTTTTTCTTTTTGACATCCCCAGAAAAATTCTGTGTGTATCTGCTGTTTGGGGACGCTTGCATATTTTCCTCGTTCAAACAGTCTCCTATGTGGCCGCTCATGTACAACTTCACGTGTTTTGTATCCTATGGCTCTTTGCACTCATCCGGAAGCATCATGAATAGCGGTATCGAGAATTCCGTATGTATTTCTTCATCTGTAAGTACACACACTTCGTGGTTATGCACCTCCTGTCTCTTTTTATGGCAATTTGTTCCTGACGTGTTATTCGTCGTCTCCTGTATTACATACTTGGTTTTTTCTTTTCGGTAGAGCCTGATAACTTTATCAGACAAACTATCTGGAATGTACTGTTTCATACGTATGGGCTGTTTTGAAACCTAATTGCCACATAGACTTTTTCGCCTTTGTAGGACAAGAGTATGTCGTTCCTGGTTAAATTGATTGGGTGTGGACATTACAATTTCCTGAACGCATTGTTCTTCCGTTGTGCGTCCTTCCTGTAATCTTCGGAATTAATTGTTCTGTTTAAACATGTCAAGAATATACGAGTATTTATGTTCCAAACTATGCCACTAATGTTTTGGTATCTACAGATCATCAAAGTTGTGCGCATCTATGCAGATTATATTGCTCCATCAAGTAATTTCACATGTCAGATCTTCATTTTTCATAAATGTCTGGACGACTATTTGGAGGAAATGTTTCTTGGTAAATTTGCATTCTTCTTTTTTGATTCATCTAAAAGTTCTGTATGTATATATAAAATCTTCTACGGAACGTTTGTTCTTCATTTTGCATGTATACACTCTTTGGGATGTCTCAATTACATATTAACTACTCATTCAAGGTTGCACAGTCGTACTTCGTCATTATGATATCATATATCCTTCTTTCTTCTGCACTCATGGCTACACATTGCTATCCGTATGTTTACCCTTCTTCGGGATTTGCGCTTTCCATACTTGGAGGCGAACAGCGATTCTGGAGGCATCTATTGCGATAGGGGAAAGAATTGGCATAAGGGGTTAGGTTGGGTTTTCCGCCGTCCTGTAAATACTAACCACAGTGTACTAAATGATATTTTCTCCGTCCACATATATATACATATATCTATACTTTGATAAGAAGGATACCCTCTATAATGGGACCCCCGACTGATAAGATAATAACTGAGACCTAAATAAAGGCAATTCCATCATTATGTACAGTCCGGGGGGCTACACGGCGTGTGAGGTGTGCTTAGGATTGCCAATTTCCCGTCCTGAAAGTAGTAAGCATAATGACCAGGAGGGGAGCATCCGTAGCACTTAAGGACATTATGTAGTCCCCAAAGCGCAGAATTTATTTGTGCTGGGCTGTGACATATTTGCATAAACTGATAGGTAAAGCACAGAGGCTGCTGGATAAAATAGACTGAACCTACTAGGAAAGGGAAGAGGGGGGCAATACCCGTTGGGTAATATCCGCGGCTGGGGGATCTGATGCAGGAGGCCTCCAATCTGCACATACAATATCAGGAAATTGAATAATTCGGACCGTAAGTACACCTTCCCAATCTTTACTTATTTTACATTTATATTTTCGGTGTGTATACCCGGTGTCATTGCTTTCAACCTTTCAACACTGAGAACTGCAGTTGAAGTTGATATTGATGCATTCCTACCTGCCGCGGAATTTGATTCCTGACGGAGCTACCACGTTTCAGATGTGCACTTAAATATTTCAGAATCCTCACCGGTTTTCTAACAATTTTTCCATGGCTAACGTCCTCTCATTTGGGGTGGCAAGATTTGACGAAAGTCTTGAATAATAACCTAGGCGTTGAAAGATATTGTCAGACGGAGTAACTGCTGTAAAGTTCCGTTCGGATGAAGATGTATCAATAGTTGCTGTTCGTATAAGATTTTTATTCGGTATAAGGGCTTTTAGCGTATGCAGGCACTGTGTTCCTTTGTGCCAATGTAATGAAAGTCGCAAGAAGAATCCTTTTCATTAGGGAGTCTACTGCGAAACACGGCTGCAAACTCCTGTTCTCACAGTATGTAGAAAAATTCTACGGTTCTCATTAGACCTTTCCTTATTGTTTCGTATGAGTAGTGAGGATTCCTAAGGAAACCAGAACATGTAGTGATGGTCAAATAAGTGGTCAAACAACTCTACATATTTACATAACACATGTCTCTTGGGTTTCCTTGGGGAGTGAAAGTTGTGATAAAACATTTATGAAGTAGTGTGTTAGATCACCTAGCATGTTGTTTGAATGAACACGATTGATGTGTTTGTTATTATTGTGGGACGCTCCTTTTCTATTATTCAGGGGGATAGGAAATCTAGTTTTATATATCTCGCATGGAGTTCTCCGTGTCCAATGCTACGTCCATAATATCGGTTAAAGGTAAATATTCTGAACTAATGATTCTGCCTATATTACATTGTGTATTATATTGACCTTTTCGTTTTACATGACGTTGCCATCCCTGACATATTCCGGGATAATGAGTGCATGTTATGAAAGAACCTATAATAAATACATATTGTCTTATATAAAAGAGAATTCGGACACTGCGGAAATGTCATGAATAAGTACATCAAATAATGGTGTGGCTATGTATATTATATGTCCTAGGCCAAAAAATACTGTTTCGTAGAAGTCTGCACTTTGGTTCGCTACATTTTCAGATTTGGAGAAGAGTGTGTTTTTTCAATAAAATAATAACAATCGAAGTAGGAGCAAAAGTATCTTTTATAAATCCGTGTTATATTAATAAAGTGTGAAGGGGAGGGCGCCATGCCCATTAGACTGAACCCCTTGATCATGAAATAGGGCGTAGCCTGTTGGTTACTTCTCTATAGAAGAGTACATTCAAATTGAGAGGCACCTGCCAAACAAGAAAAAAGAATTGTACTATTATACAGTAAGTGCCATGTCACGATACGCCATGTGGTAAAGTTCTGGGGCTTGATACATCATATATCCATTTATCGGAAAGTATAACATATAATCTTAATTTGCACAAGGGCGCAAAATGAAATATAGATACCGCATATAATGGGGATTCATATCCCTCGGTTAACGATGTTTTTTTCGAATAAAAAAGGATATTTATAAATTCTCCGTCCTTTCCTGCTTCCGATGTTCAGTTATTTCTGACTAATTAGTTTTCCTTTATTGTTGATCGTGAACTGTTTCAAGCATTTCTAAAAACTATTTTTGCGGGCTATAGCAGTAAACACACGTATACTTATCCTTTGTTAATAATGCGCAACGGGACGCCTCCGTGCCCGAGGAAGAAAGAGAATTGGGACAAATTAAGTATAAAATATCTAATGTCGTGTCATTGAACTGTATAGAAGGCGTATATTATAGGATTTTTCTCCTTCGCAAAGAGTGGCTGCCCTTTGGAAGCATATGCGTGCTTCGTTATTTAGGGACCGATCTCATGCGCGCCTGAGATATTATGAAGTAAGAAAAAATACCCTCTCGGCATGGGGGTTCCAATGATGTGAATCACAGAAAATATACTCCTGTGGTCTGTATGATATTATATGTAGGACCACAATTAGGCATAATATGTTACATAAATTAATTTTTATATATAATTTTGGAGGAATTATTTTATGAAGCTGAGGCTAAAAATGGCGTAACTGCGTGATTTTTATATTTCGTACAGCATGACAAAACGATGGTAAAGGAAGCCGTAGGATCAATGAAGTGTACGAATATGTCATGTTGGCGAAAAAGAATGTTTCCTCCATTTTAGTGTCTTTAGAAATTTTCACAAAGCGTCACAAAATAAAACATGCCAGAGAACAAGGAAAATAGAGACTCTTTACAGTGTGCCATATTTCGTTTACTACAATGTATATGTGGCGGTTACTATATATACACCTAATACTAAAGTTCATCGAAGGAGAAGAATCACAAAAGAAAGATACGTGCAAATATAGTGTCTTCGGAATACTGAGTAATATGTGAGAGTCCCGCAATATGCTATCCCCATCGTGTGAATGAGTCATTTCTTATTGTTCTTCACTACTTCATTACGTAATTGAATCTGTCTTTGTAGACATCGAGAAGGACAAAAGGAATAATTATGAGTTCTATTATAGAATTCCCCCCTCCCGCAGGGGCGGGGGTAACATTATTTGGTTTCTGGTGTAAATAGTCCTATGTAACCTGTATTATATTCGAATGTTCAGCTGACATTTTATATTCTTTCGAGGTGCAAGACAATTAGTTGGATCGTCCCTGGTCCCTAGTACACCAATTGTGGTATTGTATAACGTGTAAGATATAGCATCATAGAGAAAATATGTCTACGGAGAATCCAATTTTAGCACAGTCAATGTGGATAGAATATTTTGCCGCCAAAATTTGGAGCAGCATGGAGGCTTCCAAATACCTGGGCATAGTGTAACACAAATTATGATTGGAGACCGTCCTGTTTCATAATATAGAAAGGGTGAACTTTTTCCTTCGTGATGTCCTTTATATATGGCTCATGAATCGTACACATACCAGGCAGCATTTCTCTTGCTTTGTTTTATTTCTGTCTCTTTTCCTTTACACTGAGATGACTTTGCAACATAGTTTTCAAGAACAGAGTCCACAGGCAGTTATGAACAGGTGTAAATTTGTTTATACGGGGCGGCTACCAATACGCGTATATGCATTCTGAACATTGAGGTAGACACTAACAAAGAGACCCTTGTGAATTTCTTAAAGGAGACATGGAGGTTACTTTTCACATCACATCGTTCTATCACAAAGCAGGAGTCACAAGAAAAGGGCGTCTTAGACAGTTGTACACTACGACTGGGTTCGAATTACCACAGAAATCGCATCGATTCATTGGGAAAGGATACATAAATCCGCCTTCCAGACGTTAAATATTATACTCTTTACATGACACTTCGTGAACATTACTCCGTTCCTCATGGGGGAGTACATGAAATTGGTTGCCTGATATGGACGAGGTCAATTTTAATATTAAAAGGATACCGGCGTCCACATATTTATTTATTTTAATACAGGGAGGTGGTTCGAAAATACACAGCGGCAATATGCATCAAGACATTGATATGTTATGTGTCTCCTCATGTTTTACATGAATAATGACTATTGATAATACTTGTTGTGTGGGGGTCACGTTTATAATAAATAGTTCAGCCGCTATACGCACGGCTTGGGTAGTGTGTTATAGGAATGGAAGGGATTTTCATTATTTATACGAATCTGAACAACGCCAGTCTCACTATGGCATGCACTGTTTATACGTGTATCTAATTTTAAAACACTGATACAAGCTTAGATATACAGACAGGATGAGCACTTCATATACTCCATTATGGATAGAACTACACTGAACAGAATAAAAGAAAAAGAAGAGTGCGGGAAAATATGAACACATCAATTCCATGGAAGCTGTAGCATTCGTGTAAAATTACATATTTGAAATATGTTTCCTCTTCGTATTCATGATGAAGGTCTTTTTTGTTTGTTGCTGTTTATCTATGGTCACATTTTATGCATGGAAAAAGGATAAAACACATAAAAGAAAATACAGAAGCTGGGGTCGGCCACATGCAAGGAAGAATTCTGTGGCCTATGTCTCTTAAAAACGCGTTTCGCTCGGAACGTCCATGTGTGCTCTATTGTACAAGAAAGGGGCATTTTTTTATAAGATCTTATGCTTATTGAAAAGCATTAATTTTTTCGCGATCACTTCCCTCTATAGCGCAACCCTTATGAAAAACCTGAAAAATTAGTAAAAGTGGGGTCGCATAGTTATATGACTACACACTTGAGTAATTTTCCCTTGACCCTTACAATGGTACATATACCTATATATACGTATGTATACATATATATATATATGACTGTGGTAATATTATGTTGATAAGTGGGCTAACGCTAATATATTGCTTCTAAGTAGTTATGATAACAGACAGGATACACGTCGGTGTACCGGAATGAGTATTGCACATTGTAATAAACCAGATATGAGAATATAATATTGATTTTATACACATGATGAATTTTGCAAGAGATTTGTTTTCAGAGGTGTGCGCGTATTTTCTGTGATTTCCTTTTTTTTTTTCTTTTTTTTCCGATACATTTTGCAATACTCGACATGTCCTTCATTGGTGTGTATTGATTGCCGCGTAAAACTATACGGGCGAAGTAGAGGCAGAGGTAACAGGCAATGTTTTCTCAGGATACGGAATTGCCTGTAAATAGACACAAGCTTTGAAACATATTTCTGCTAACTATTCAATTAATAATTAACTGAAAAATTTTATAGTTATTTATTTTGATAACAGGGAGATCATTCATGTGAATATGATATTCCCTTAGAGGATATACTCTTCTGGATATTGAGTTCTAAGATGAGCTCAGCACCCTATCATGGTATTAATGGAACTGTCAAATCTGTCACTACCCCGGTTTAATATTAAGTAAAGAAGAAATCGATTTTGAATAAGAAGATTGACTAAATGGGAAGACGTATGGGGGTGAATAATAGGAGTTAACCATTCATCGCCGTACAGTAGAATGTGCGCAGAACAAGATATTGCAATAATTATATTTAAGAATTCCTCTTGTTCCGTTACGGGAGCCGCTGACTACTACAAATGTGCTAACGCGGTTCAATTAATTCGGTTGAGGAGATTACCTATTATGGGCAAAATTTAACAGGAGAAGAAACGGAAAAATGTGAGTATTACACCTGTATATAAAGCAAGATAGGGTACAGCAGAATCAGAGTATGTTAATCAGAACTAGATCGAAATCGATAAGCAATGACGAAAATCATGATGCATGAATTTATTGTGATTATCCCCCGATAAATATAATAACACAGGGAGGGAAAATAGTGAAGGAGACTTGGGTGTGGTTATAATATATTACAAAGAATACATCATAGATCTTAGGAGAAAATTCAAGTATAGAATCATGAAGAAAAACTGAAAATAACGAATATGTGTGAGTATAACCGAGTTCTCCATTCTGCATATCATGAAATATAATAAATTAAGGAAGAAACATACAGCATACTTCATTTCGAAAGGTTCCGCCAAATTACCTTGTGAGTCTTAACTGAGAATACATCAGTTTTAAGAAGCATAACAGCCCTCTTCCCTGAAGAAATACACATAATGTACATGCGTCTATACATTGCTCTCATTTCTTGAAAACAGTCTGTGTGTTGTTGACTCCTTTACAACTGACCATGGAACATATACCCATGGATATACATACAAATATGTATATTTTTTCCCTTCTATATGTGGGATTAATTCATGAGTCATAAAAATAAGAAATGTTAACCTGGGGAATTATGATGCCCATCTGGCGTCATAAAGGAAAAGGCTACACAAAAACACCACCAGAACGAAAAAGAATAGTACGGATGGTTAAACATCTTTAAGCACAGGGAAAACGTAATTACCAGTATATGCTGATTCAAATTAGAAAATTGATCATTTGGCATAAAGATGTGCCCCCTTAAATTACAGAGTTGTTCATAATGTGTTCTATCTATGCATATATAAAGGGAGTATTGGATTGTTGAATTTGAACTGGTATAATATCAGTTCTAATTCCATATTGAACATTAAATGCGTGTTGCATATGATTGAGAGGGCTGCTATAGGGTTTAAATTTGTTTATGCCTTTCTGTGGAAACTCCTATGAGTGCAATGGAATAGAGATATGCCGATCCGATGAGTACAGCGTGAAATGGTGGGCCGTCGTATTTATATGGCTTGTTTTATAATTACCCTATTTTTGTGAATGCGTTCTCATGCCCCATGGTTTTTGTGAGTGTGCTCCTTGATGTTTCGATATTTTCATTAGTATCCCTCGGCAGGTTGCATTGTTCTTGTGTATGTTTTTCCAGGTTTCTGCATTTGTATGAGAGTATTTTTTCATGGCGCCTTTTTCCCTATATATGCGTGTTTATGTGGCCTAATTTGGCGAGCGTGGTTTCACGGGGGATAATTTCGCAAACGTTGTTTCACGTCCGGTAATTTCGAAAACGTCGTTTCATGTTGAGTCATTTCGCAAACGTCGGTTCGTGTTGAGTAATTTTGCGAACGTCGTTTCACGTGGGGTAATTTCGCAAACGTCGTTTCACGTGGGGTAATTTCGCAAACGTCGTTTCATGTGCCTTAATTTCAGGAACGTCGTTTCACGTGGGGTAATTTCGCAAACGTCGTTTCATGTGCCTTAATTTCAGGAACTTCCTTTTATGTGGTCTAATTTTGTGAACGTGGTTTTATGTGGCCTAATTTTGTGAACGTGGTTTTATGTGGCCTAATTTTGTGAACGTGGTCTTATGTGGCCTAATTTTGTGAACGTGGTCTTATGTGGCCTAATTTTGTGAACGTGGTCTTATGTGGCCTAATTTTGTGAACGTGGTCTTATGTGGCCTAATTTTGTGAACGTGGTCTTATGTGGCCTAATTTTGTGAACGTGGTTTTATGTGGCCTAATTTTGTGAACGTGGTTTTATGTGGCCTAATTTTGTGAACGTGGCTTCATGTGGCCTAATTCTCGCGCAAGTGGTCTCACGTGGCCATATTTTACTAACGTGGTTTCACGTGGGGTACCTTCACGGACGCCGTCCCACGTGGAGTAATTTCGCCAACGTCATTTCACGTGGCGTAATCTTTCGCGCACGCCTTTCTATGTTTCTTAATTTTTCCCGGACGTGGCCTCATGTGGCCTAACCTCGCCAAAGTCCTCTCCTGTGGATCAACTTCAGGCGTGATCCTTTCATGTGTTATGTCTGTCGCACGCGCGCTGTTTCGTTTTGCTTCATTATATATATTTCTCAATTTTATTCTTTCATGAAAATACACCTCTCTGCGGCATTCCTTTGACAAAATTTTTTCGGAGGGTTTGTTTATGATGACATTTTTCGCAGCATTCTCATGAAAATGCCTTTATCTGATGCATCTTTATCACGATCTTTTACGTGTAGTGTTTTCATGATGATGCTTTCTATTCCTGCATTTTTATGATGCTACCCCTCGGGGTCACTGTGTTATCTTCGTGTTACGTCATTGATGAGTACTGCTTTGCCGGGGCATTGTGATGCTTTTCCTGTTTGTCGCATGCTTCTAAGAATGTTTATATCTGGTATGTCACTATAATCATGCTTCTTTGTGTTACATTCTTACATAGATACATCCTTCTTGTCGAGTCAATATGATGATGTTTCTGTGTGTTGCATCTTCTTCACGATGACAGTTCGTGCTGCATTTTTATGAAGTTTTCCTGTTTCTTGGTGCGTTATTGTCAGGTATCTTCTCTGTGGGGCATTTTTTCCCAGGGTCCACTCTACCGCGTTGTACTTTTAATATATTCCTTCGCTCGCCATCCTTATACAGATGGTTTCTTCTGGCGTGTCACTATTAAGATTCCTGTTTGTGTTTCATTTCCCTTTTCATGATATTTCTCTTTTCGGGTGCCGCGATGAGGTCACCCGTGCCACGTCATTGTGAGAATTTTGGATTCTGTGGCATTTCTTTTACGAAGACTCCTGGGACCGCGTTATATCGTTGTTATTTTTCTGTTTGGCTGTTTTATAAAGATGCTTCTTCCTTTTATCATTTTACTGCGAAGGGATTTTTTTGCGAGGCATCTTTTTTATGAAGATACATCCTCTCCGCGGCATTCCTATGATGCTATTTTCTAGCGGCAGCTTGAATATATTGTTCTGTGTTATCTGTTTTATATGGATGATCCTTCCTCCGCCGGCATCGTGAAGATGTTTTTTTTTTCGTCAGTTATTTTACGTTGATGTACCTTCCTCGGGGAATTCTGAAGATGTCCCTCGGTGTGTGATTTCCTGTATGAAGATGCCCTTTCTGCGTGGCAGGGTATAAGATGTTGTCTTGTTCTTTATTCTTTTTATGAAGATGTTCTCTTCTCCTAGTATCTTCAGTATGCTTCTTTGTCGCGTGATTCTGAAGATGTCCCTTCGCCTTCATTATTGTGGAAATGTATTTTCAGGCCGCATCATTTGAGAAGATGTCCTTCTGGTTGCATCCCTGTTGATATGCTGTATTGTATGTCATTCTTCTTTATTAGAATTTTTTCTTCCCTAACATTTTGATCGACCTATTTTTTTCTTATGTGGAGTCATTATGAAGATATTTCTTTTCCTCAGTTATAATCAGGATGGCCCTATATGTGATGTGTAAATAGCATAACCATATGGATGTGTTACCATGATCAAAGAGGAATAATATACGCATGTGTGAGGGGGCACCTCTATCCCTGGTGTATTATTGCTTTAGAAATGATGATGTTCATGGAGTACTATTAGGTGAATAGCAGTGTTACCTGGATAACACTGTTATTGGGGAACCACATTTGTGTCTAGGGTATGGATATCCACGTATGTTATTGCATGGAATATACTGATTTATGTATAGTCCTCATATCTGTAGAATACTAAGATGCTTATGGTTTCGTCACATCAAAACCCCAAGCCTGCCTGGGGTACTCGTCTTTGCAAAATACTGGTGTGCCTATCTGACGCTGGTGGAGCGTTGAGATGGACATGTAGTACTGTTATGTGAAGTCCATGGATATTGCACTAGGCCTATTGTCTAGAGAGTACTGAGGTCTCTGGATCCTCAATGATAGGGTTTCCGGAAGTCCACATTCTAGTGTTCTATGAAGGTACTAGTAGTCAAGCTATATGAATCACCTGGAGCGCTATTATAGTAAGAGCAGCATTAGGTGCGAACTGCTGTGCCTGGATGAGTACGAGTAACCTGGGAGCACTATTATTTGGACAGTACGAGTGTGCAAGGAGTATTGTTACATTAAGAGTACTTTTTTGAGAATAATACTTTTATTTGAGGAGGACTACTATTATGTATGAAATGATGTACGATAATGAGTAGAAATATCCCCCGAATAGCATCATGTGAAGTGTTTCGATATAAGGTTAACGGCTCCATTATATGAAGTATGGGATTTTGGAAATCCTGTCGATTGCCTGGAATACTATTCCTTGAAGAATATTGCTACACCCAGAGTACTATGATGTTAAGAGTACTTTTGTTTGTGCAATATTGACATTCCAGGAGTGGTATTCTTAATGGAGCACTATTCTATGAAGTGGCTGGATATTCCAGGAAAACAATCGCCTAAAGAGGACTGATTTGTATTCATTTCAAATAGTGAAAATTGTGAAAGTTCCCGTAGTATTGTTATATGAATGTACTAATGGATGAACTATAGTGATATCTGCGGTGTCCTATTCTCTGAATACCACAGTAGCATAAGAGTAATGCATCCTGTGGAGCTATATTATGTAAGCCATCTCACGTGTGCGTAGTATTAATATTTGCAAAGCAGAGTTGTGTAATCATAATGCATGTTTCGGAGCCACGATTATTTAAAGGGTCTTGATATACACAGAGTGCTTTTATATAGGGGCCACTACTCTATTAACCGTGGCAATATATTCGCAATAGTATGTAGTGAGCTAAGAGTAATTGCACCGAATATTACTATGGAGTGAATGAAACATTGGACGTTTCGTTATTTGAATAAAACCATTGTTCATACTGCACTGATGTCTTCTCATTAGCGGTATCTTATTTTTGAACGGGTTAAAATCGCGGCTGTACTATAACAACATAAAAGGTTTACGAAATCCTGTGATGTTTCTGCAGTAGCATTCTTTAAAAAAGAGCGATATCCTAAAAGTAGTATTATATGCAAAGTGCTGTCCTGCCTGGGATATCATTGGTTTTGATAACATTAATGTTACCAGAATAGCTTTCCCGCGGGATACGAAAATCCATAACATACATAGCACTTATAATTTTAGGAAGGACAAAAGAGAAAAAAGTAGAACAAATGCCGAGAGTGAAGTTTATACATTGAAGGTACTGCGACATTGGGTACAATTCTTCACTTCGAAAGAGAAATAAATATATAAGATAAAACCATCTAAATGACTTAGAAGTATCGGCAGACATAAACTTGAAGCTTAAAGGGAAAATGCAAGGGGAGAGTAGCCCCATATAACCAAAAAGAACAAAAATAACCTAACAACTAAGAGTACCTAAAGCAATGTTAACAGAGAAGAAATCACCCCACAGGAAAAAAGGATGGACACAGAAGAGAACACTTACAGTAACATATGAGGTGGGATGTTCACAACGCCCAATACCGCATCAAATAAGAAAGGAGTTGATTGGCAACTTTCCTGACTCAGAATACACGCGATTATTCGCACTTAGCGAGAAAGATATATAAGTACGAAATTTCTTACCTATATTAATTGGTGTTCTAAATTTTTTCCTATCTGTATTGAGCGTTATGGCTTGAATTACAAACTCTACAATATTATTTGTTGCCCTAGGATGTAATATCCTGTCATACCCTTCGTGATGTTATACATGAAAATATATAATGGTTTAAAGTAGATTTATTTCTTCTTTGAAGTTTCAGAGGCTTCCTTAAGAGCTATTTTGTCTTTGTAAAGATATAACACACTTTCTGATGTAAATCCTGGAGGGGGTAAAACATTCAGTGTCTCTATGCTTAGTGTAAAGGTGTCCCTTTTTGTCGTATCCCACATCGTAATCATAAGTTATCTATGTTGACTGCATGGGTTACTACTGGTCAAAAGTCTGACATGAATGTTGTGTTGTTACCTGTATATTCTCTGTTGCCCTGATATCCAATATGAGGATTCCAATTTTTTGGATCGCATTACTCACATGACTTTGATTTTACTTTTCTCTATTCCTTTGGTGATTATACGCGAACAGACTATGAGAAGAATTTCTTAGATTGGAAAAGTCCTCCACCATTTTATATATAGCACTATTCTGGCAGTAAGGAGACTCATTAAAAATGAATCCATCCCTTCCTCCGCGCATGTACTCATGTAATGTGTGGATCAGTAGCAGGCAAGTGTCATATGTAATCCCACGATTCCTGGTTTACCAATTGCGCATAACCCATTTTGTTAAAGAGAAATGCAGAAAAAAGGCGAAATTATATGTAATATTGCCAGGGACGGATTTGACTTAGAATAAAGGAAGAAGAAATTAACCAATATTCCTACCTAAAAAAGATCATAGACGGACAACTGGAAGAGACCCAAAGGAAATTTAACCAGAGAATATAGACGTGCAGATCATACCTATCATCCTGGACAGAGCCATCAGGTGTGTGAATAAGAACGATAAAGACTTTATAAAACTCACAACCCATTTTGAAGAAATACGCGGATTACGGTATGAGCTGGTTCTATTTTCGCTTAAACAATTATTGGCAGATAAAATCCCCCTTTGACTAAATTTATTCAAGCAACCGCACTAAATTACTATAAATTAGAAATTTTCATCAAAAATAACTCAGCGTTAAGTGCCTTATTTTTGCAGCTACACTATTATCCCCATCGTTGAACATTTATTATTTCATCCCAACAGAATACGAATGTCATGGAACAATAGAATATGCCATTAGTCATCTCCTGGTCAGCTGCCAAATTTAGGGATCAGATCTAAATTAACTCGGCTTCAATCTTTGTGCGGATTATACGAAACTGTAAACAACATGGGTTTTATCATGTGTTCTACTTCCACCACGCTGTGAGATATCTTCTAACAACTCTCCCCCCTCCTCTCTTCCGTTATGGTATCGTAATGTTCAGTGCAATACTATATATATCTATGACCCTGCAAGAAGGAAGAGATTTAGTTATCCACGTAACAACGTGCACTATCCCCAGAATACCCATCAATCAGGATTTTTCCCGTTGCATGTCGTGATAATATATCGTCCTTATTATAAAATTTAAACAATCAACGGTTAGAGACTCTTGGGTGTAATTAATGTATTGGGGGTATTTTGCTTTATCAAAAACTTATAATCATAAAAAATATATAAGCCCTTTAATACAACATGTCTTTATGGATTATAATAAAGGGAACCGTGTAGGCAAATTACTGAAGCCTATAAGTCCATTACATATTCTCTTCGCCTATTACGAAATAATTTTTCTCCTCACTCAGCAGTATCCTCACTCTATTTTTGTAATTTTAAGTTTTAGAAATATCCTGGTGGGTATCTTAGTGGTCGCAACTTTCTTTCTTTAAAATCTGAAGAACAGAGGGAGACCCCCTTAGGTAAAGAAGAAAAACCATTATGAATATACTCAACAATTATATTGTCTTCGATTCTTTCTCTATTGCAGTACATTCAACCGTTAAAATAAAAGAAACTGGGGTCCGGAAGAGACAACACGGAAGTTAAAGATGCTCTTCTTGGCACTAGCCTAACTCACGACCCTGATATATATCATATAACCCCCTTTATCATAAGGATTCCTGTCCACACCACTAATATGTTTAGTTATGTAAGCGTATATATCATCTTCTCTCTAGGGCATTCTAGACAACAAACTTTATAGGAAGACAAAACAGCAGGAAGGCCAACCTCGGGCGGGGGACTCTATAATCACCTAATCGAGCCATTTCACCGCAGCGAAAAAATCCGAAATAGTCCCCCCAAAATCAGACCTAGTTATATGATAAGATTAACGCATTAAAGGGCTCTACCCAGAAACGGCAGGGGCCTAGCACAGAGCCGAGGGTTCATTTTAAGACCCCCCAACCAAACCCCCCAAGGAACTAAAAAAGAGCGACACATCAGCAAACGGAATAGAAATTCAGAGCCGTAAAAGAATATTTCTCAGCCAAAACAGTAGCTCCTGCCCCAATAATGAAATAGAAGACAGATTAACCTGATGAGCAGTACGAGAATCTTGATCAAAATTGTCCCGGTGAAGTATTCAGGACCAAAACCAAAAGAGAAATCACAGACGCATCTTACGGATACAAGATGTCAATCTGGGCCAAAAAAGAACAACCAAGCATTATTGAGCCATAAATTTAAAAGGCTCAGAACGGGACCCTCCATCCAGGAGGAATCCACAAGAGTAGGTAACCCAAGAGGAAACATCCCAATCAGAAGGAAAGAACTAACAGTCTGCAAAAGAATCAAGGAAACAAACACAAGGAACTAGAGACCGACGACTAGAGGAAGATAATTATAGAATCCTAGAAATATCAGTGAATGGTATAGGGTAAGAATCAATAAAAGCTCCCTGGACGGGTGGAAGTGATGTCCAAGCAATACAACTCAATAACCATTTAATATCAACAGAGAACAACAAAAGAGCAATCCTATTTTCCTCAAGACAGGCAAGGAACAAATCCCTTCCAGGGAACAAGCCAAACAATAAATCAGAACCAAGGAAGAATCCAAGCCGAAGTCATACCCCAAAAGAAACAAAGAGCATTCAGGTGAGCCGACCCAAGCGAAGGACTGGGGACCATCCCAGGTGAGGAAACAAGCAGCCATGTGCAACAAAATCAGTGCAGGAACAGAAGCAAAAAGAACTGAACAGGCTCATCGTAGAGGGATGTTTCGACGTAGTGAGGACATTTGGGGGAAGACAGAGTCCTGGAGAAGCAGAGGATGGACGTGAAGAGGCAAGAAACCGGTAAGAAAGATAATCGTTGATTAAAGTCCAGCGACCGAGAAGTCTCCAGAAACAGCACAATCCAGCCACAAAACAACTTCCTCATTCTTCATCGCCAAGTTTACGTCAAGGGACATCGCCAGCACCACTAGGGACAGGAGAGAGCAGGAAAAGAGGCAGGCAAAAGGAACTCCAACAAGGAGAGGCAATTAATGAAACTTCCAGAACAAAGCAGAAACATAGTCAAGTTAGGAGGAGTAATAGTGCCAAGGGACAGACTCGGTGAAAGAAGCAGCCAAGGCGGAACCAGGAGCCAAGAAGTCAGGAACAGGAAATCAAACAAGAAGCCACCAGGATCCTCCCCCAAGCCGTAAAGCCAAGGGAAAAACTCTCTTCTACAGGCGAAGGAACAGGAGGAGTTTTAAGGATCCTGCAACCGAACCGCCAGGAAGTCAAGGAAGGAGGGATCCTCGACAGAAGACGCAGGCAGGGACACTCCAGGGACAGGAGAGGGCATAGGAGATTATCAAGGCCTGTAGGCACATGTCAAAGAGGAAATAGCACCGAAAACAGTTCAGATAAGATAACGAGCGAAACAACCCAGGACAAATAGGAGGCCCCGAATCCCAGGAACAGTCCACAAGAAGGGACAGACAAAATCCTAATACCGACAGGACGCCCTCACCAGCCCCAAGCAGCAGTGATTAGAGGCGGAGCACAATACAACAGGAAGGAAAGAGGCGAAAGAAAAGGGGGGGGTGCATCAGGGGACTCCTTGTCCGGGAGGACAAAAAACAACGGGAAATCCGGAAGAGACGACAGAGGGAGCACAGCGGACCGCGAGAGGGACCCCCAAGCAGGAAGAACACAAACAGCAGACGACCAAGCCCCCACAGGATGCAACAGAGGGGACCACCCCGTTGTTCCACCGCCAAGAGACAACACGAAGGAGAAACCATTTGGGTATGCAGGAGTTCAGGGGCAGAAAACCCTTGGACAAACGTGGAAGAGGCAACCGAACAGAGGAAAAAGGGGAAGAAAATAGGGACCAACACAAAAAGAAAGACCTCTGCTCAGCACATGAACCCCAAGTCGCCAAGGAGCAGAGGAAGGAGACAGGAAGGAACAGGTGAAGGAAGATGAACAAAAAATGGAGACAGGGGGTCGGAATCGTCATCCCCAGAGGCAAATGTCCACAACAGGCGTCGGACGCGGCGGGTGAAGGAACGACCAAAGAAAGGAAAGGATAAGAAAGTAGGCAGCCAAGGAACCCCCACAACAGAAACACCCCCTGCGGGAACGTCAAACAGGGGAAAAGTCGTCCAAATTATAAGTGACGAAGGAAGAGGCAACCACCAAGCACTCCAATCCCAAGGGAAGAGAGTCATAGAGCGGCGGAAAAAAATACAAATTAATCAGCAGCAGCCAAATTCATTCGCCCAAGACTAAGAGCAAATGGAAAAAAGAACATCACGAACACCTAGAAGCAGACGGACCTAGGGGATAACAGGCGGAGATGGGAAGAATCCCACGAACGTGGGACATATCACAAACCCAGAGCATCATCAAAGCCAAGTTGAGACTATCCAACTCAAGGAGGGCAACAGCAGTGCCCCGAAACTGAGGAGAAGAATGCTAGGGGAGACGTGTCCTCCCTGCTACACAAGGCCGGAACAGGAAGAACAAGGGAAAAGGATTCAGGTCACACTAGGCATGAGCAAAAGGAAAAAAGGGGGACCAGGAAAGGAGGAGATCCGACGAGGACAAGCGGGCCGAGACGCAGGGAAATGCAGAAACAAGCTAGACGGGAGCGGCAGGAACCCCCAAAAGGGAGAAGGAGGAGTAAAATAACAACGAAGAAGTTTCCTGCAAGTCCTTAGCGATTCCAATGCAGAGGGAAGTCAGAATTCTAGTAACTTACCGCAAAGGGGGGGAGGAGCATGCCTATCGAACCCAAGGGGGGCACTTGAAACAGGCGTAACCGAAGATGCCGGAGCCTCCAAAGGGGAGGGAAAGATCACAAGTGGGCTAAGGATCAGTCATAACGAGTCAAGGAGGGGAGATGAGATGACCGAAGAGAAGGATACGAAAAACTCCAGATAATGGCGAGGTTAAGATCAAGAATTAACCTGAGGGGCAAAACCGAGAAATAAGGAGGCAACAGAAATCACGCCCCGCCTAAGCGTAGAAACCCGAGGAGAATCCAGGAGAGGAGGGGGAGAAGATTAGATGAGGTGGATAGAAGAGGAAAGAAAGGTGAAGGCAAAAGGGCTCATTGAGAATCCAGGAACACAGAACAGAAGAAAACACGACAGTCGAGGAGAGAACAGATAGAGGACCAACACAAGAGACAGTCCCGTACCCCAAGACAAGATAACGAGGGCAACAGGCAACGGCAAGACAAATGGATGAAGAAAATCAGCAGGCAAGACCGGCCGGGCGAACACTAGGAGGAGAAGAGGTAGGAAAGACAGGGGGAGGAAAATAAGAAAAGAGGGAGAAAAGGGTAAAATCACAAAAAGTAAAGAGGAGACCGAGAATCTAACAAGGACCACAATATCGAAGGGCCGAACGGAGGGGGAACGAGAAGGCAGATGGAAAACCACTCTCCAAGACGAAAGGGAATGGAAACCGACAAGGGAGCAGCGGGCGAAGAAAAAATAAAAGGGGCCTGAGATGACAAGGAAAAATAAACCAAGGGACTGAAAAAGAAGCCAACAGGCCGAAGAAGAAGCAAAGGATGAATAATTTTAGGAACTACTTAGAAGATTTGGCCCAAAAGGCCAAGGGTGCAGGAGAGAAGGAGCATGATAGTGAAACGAAACTGACAATAACGGATCTGAGAGATGGGAACCAATGGAAGAAGGAATGGGATCAGGGGACGCGGTGGAGTAATATAAATAAGGGGACAGGGACCGAATATTGGGCAGCCGAAGACGCCGCACGGATAATTTGCAAGGGCATAGAAGGATGGATGGCGAACTTTGAAGAGAAGGAGAGCCCGGAGGAGTGGGTTTCAAGTCAGAACTGCACCCCCGAGAGGATGGGCGTCTACGGTGGACAGAGGGATTCCAACAAGTGTCCGTATAAACCAGAAATTGAGAGTTGGAGACACTACGGCAGCGGGAGAGTCTTGCATCCAGGCAGAAAGGAAGACAGGACCTTCATAGTATGTATCGATCTCGTGGCTATTATGCTGACAGTCTATCAGAATATAGCAAAGAAAGAAGGAAACTGGGTAGCATACAATCAAGGGAAGGACATATGCCAGGTACTGTATGAAAGCTATTTTTATTGGGGAGGAAGAGAAACAGCTAGGCGAATCATGAAATTCTGGTTTGGCAACAGCACAACATTAGAATTAGCTGAAGGAAGGAGCGTCGAGCTAGGAGAGACACCGACGCACAGCTGGGGAAAATTGATTGGCAATCTACCAACACTAGTTAAAGGGATACAATGCAACGAAGAAAGGAGTACCCACGACAAATACAGCACAACATGTGTATGGTTAAGGAACGAATCAGGATGTCAACTCTTAGAAGACCAGGACTGGGAAAACACCAAGAAGAAGTGGGTAAGGCGGGGAAGTTATATGATCGCGGAACCGGGCTAGAATGAGACGGCGCTAGGTGTTATCCGTGATAGATCGTTGGGAGGGAAGCACTAGCCTTCGTGAACAGGGGCTCAGGCGGTCGGGGAAAACCTCCGGCGGTAGTTTCCATGGGAGGATATACTACGTCTGAAGTCCGTGAAAGCCGAAACCGAACGGGGGCCCGAAATGAGAGATTAGATTGAACCAACGAGCGCCTCCCCGGGACGGACGGCAACATCACGGAGAGGCACGAGGCAGCAGCCCCCTCCACCTGGTTGCAATTAATCACCTTATAGGACGAGCAACTGGAAGAAAGGAAGCAAGAATGGACCCAGAACCTCCAGGAAATAGAGAAAAATGACGTGGAATTGCAGAAAGACGGAGAACAAACCAGACTTCAGGCCATAATAAGGGGCGTAACAGGGGGAGGGGTGGTAGCCGCAGCATTGCCCTTCGGATGGTACATTTGGAGGAGGGTCTTCTCGTCGGCCCCATCCACCGAACGAGGCTTGATGAGGATAGGATATGCCAGAGGTTAGAGCCTAGTGCCTAAAAAAGGGAAAAAGAGGAACCCGCAGGGAGGACACCCGCAGCGAATTGAGAGGGGGCCCACAGCCCCAATCGAACGTCTCCAGGAGGACGCCAAACACCAGAAGACAGCAGCTGCAGGCGAGCCGAGCAGGCAGCTAGGCCTGATGGCCAGGAGGGAGTAGGGTCATGACGCCGGTTGAGGGAGGGGGAGGCGTGGGGGGGTTACGGTTGACATTTAGTGTTAGGAGTTTAGGACTGGCGGCCGAAGGCAGGGCGATTCGGGGTTTGGGGTTCGGGGGGTTAGGATTGGCGGTTTATGGATCAGGCTCCATCTGTTAATGTTTAGCTTTAGGGTTCAGGGTTTAGGTTTCAGGGTCTAAGTCTTGTGTGCTGGGTTTCGGGGTTTGGTGTTAGGTTTCAGGGTTCAGTTTCTCACGATTTAAGTTTCAGCGTTCAGGTTCTCATTGTTTAGGGAT